>NC_091340.1:15105453-15170453 GCF_038502225.1 Cherax quadricarinatus
TCACTGTTTATGAGCATCACAAATTGTGTGTGAGTGTACATGTTATTGTGTATTGACGAGTGTCAAATGCGAATCACTAAATCTCCTCCATAAAAACTGAAGAAAAATTATAATAATCTCTGTTTCTCGTGTTTCGTAGATGAGTTTGAAGGTCGCAGATGGAATCACTGGTAAATGTATGCATGTATACATACACGAACGTACTTTAAGTATGTGTGCAATTGTATATTATATATATATATATATATATATATATATATATATATATATATATATATATATATATATATATATATATATATATATATATATAAAGGTGTGTGGTGACCCGTCAGTGTCTGCTGAAGGTGTGTGGTGACCCCTCACTCTGCTGAAGGTGTGTGGTGACCCATCAGTGACTGCTGAAGGTGTGTGGTGACCCATCAGTGACTGCTGAAGGTGTGTGGTGACCCGTCAGTGTCTGCTGAATGTGTGTGGTGACCCGTCAGTGTCTGTTGAAGGAGTGTGGTGACCCGTCAGTGTCTGCTGAATGTGTGTGGTGTCCCGTCAGTGTCGGCTGAAGGTGTGTGGTGACCCGTCAGTGTCTGCTGAAGGTGTGTGTGCTTGTACACGTTATGTACATGTGTGTGTGTGTGTTGCTTTGTTCGTGCGTCTGTTTCGTTTAGTGTGTGTAAGATGTATATGTGGAAATACAGAACTGAGCGTATGGAAGAGTGTGCTTGTGAACCTCTGTGTACCATGACGAGGTAAGAGTTTGCTTGTGAACCTTTGTGTACCATGACGAGGTAAGAGTGTGCTTGTGAACCTCTGTGTACCATGACGAGGTAAGAGTGTGCTTGTGAACCTCTGTGTACCATGACGAGGTAAGGGTGTGCTTGTGAACCTCTGTGTACCATGACGAGGGAAGAGTGTGCTGGTGAACCTCTGTGTACCATGACGAGGTAAGAGTGTGCTTGTGAACCTCTGTGTACCATGACGAGGGAAGAGTGTGCTTGTGAACCTCTGTGTACCATGACGAGGGAAGAGTGTGCTTGTGAACCTCTGTGTACCATGAGGTAAGAGTGTGCTTGTGAACCTCTGTGTACCATGACGAGGGAAGAGTGTGCTGGTGAACCTCTGTGTACCATGACGAGGGAAGAGTGTGGTTGTGAACCTCTGTGTACCATGACGAGGTAAGAGTGTGCTTGTGAACCTTTGTGTACCATGACGAGGGAAGAGTGTGCTTGTGAACCTTTGTGTACCATGACGAGGTAAGAGTGTGCTTGTGAACCTTTGTGTACCATGACGAGGGAAGAGTGTGCTTGTGAACCTTTGTGTACCATGACGAGGGAAGAGTGTGCTTGTGAACCTTTGTGTACCATGACGAGGGAAGAGTGTGCTTGTGAACCTCTGTGTACCATGACGAGGGAAGAGTGTGCTTGTGAACCTCTGTGTACCATGACGAGGGAAGAGTGTGCTTGTGAACCTCTGTGTACCATGACGAGGGAAGAGTGTGCTTGTGAACCTTTGTGTACCATGACGAGGGAAGTGTGTGCTTGTGAACCTTTGTGTACCATGACGAGGGAAGAGTGTGCTTGTGAACCTTTGTGTACCATGACGAGGGAAGTGTGTGCTTGTGAACCTTTGTGTACCATGACGAGGGAAGAGTGTGATGGTGAACCTTTGTGTACCATGACGAGGGAAGAATGTGCTTATGAACCTTTGTGTACCATGACGAGGGAAGTGTGTGCTTATGAACCTTTGTGTACCATGACGAGGGAAGTTTGTGCTGGTGAACCTTTGTGTACCATGACGAAGAAAGAATGTGCTTATGAACCTTTGTGTACCATGACGAGGGAAGAATGTGCTTATGAACCTTTGTGTACCATGACGAGGGAAGAATGTGCTTGTGAACCTTTGTGTACCATGACGAGGGAAGAATGTGCTTATGAACCTTTGTGTACCATGACGAGGGAAGAATGTGCTTATGAACCTTTGTGTACCATGACGAGGGAAGAATGTGCTTATGAACCTTTGTGTACCATGACGAGGGAAGAATGTGCTTGTGAACCTTTGTGTACCATGACGAGGGAAGTGTGTGCTTATGAACCTTTGTGTACCATGACGAGGGAAGTTTGTGCTGGTGAACCTTTGTGTACCATGACGAGGGAAGAATGTGCTTATGAACCTTTGTGTACCATGACGAGGGAAGAATGTGCTTATGAACCTTTGTGTACCATGACGAGGGAAGAATGTGCTTGTGAACCTTTGTGTACCATGACGAGGGAAGAATGTGCTTATGAACCTTTGTGTACCATGACGAGGGAAGAATGTGCTTATGAACCTTTGTGTACCATGACGAGGGAAGAATGTGCTTATGAACCTTTGTGTACCATGACGAGGGAAGAATGTGCTTGTGAACCTTTGTGTACCATGACGAGGGAAGTGTGTGCTTATGAACCTTTGTGTACCATGACGAGGGAAGTTTGTGCTGGTGAACCTTTGTGTACCATGACGAGGGAAGAATGTGCTTATGAACCTTTGTGTACCATGACGAGGGAAGAGTGTGCTGGTGAACCTTTGTGTACCATGACGAGGGAAGAGTGTGCTGGTGAACCTTTGTGTACCATGACGAGGGAAGAATGTGCTTATGAACCTTTGTGTACCATGACGAGGGAAGAATGTGCTTATGAACCTTTGTGTACCATGACGAGGGAAGAATGTGCTTATGAACCTTTGTGTACTATGACGAGGGAAGAATGTGCTTATGAACCTTTGTGTACCATGACTAGGGAAGAATGTGCTTATGAACCTTTGTGTACCACGACGAGGGAAGAAAGTAACTGCTAACAGTTAAGTATAGTTATCATGCAGGGAACACTATGAGGTGGTTAGACTTTCTTTTTCTTTTTTTATCTTCCTACGATTTCATTGTAATGTTGATCACAGACTCTAGGTATGTCATAGTATATTAATGAAAGTATCATCAAGATCGTTCAATAAACAAACATTAAAAAAGTGTGAAGTTGGACGTGGCAATAATTATTGCAAAGGGGATAAATACTGGCAATGTCGAAATGTTTTTTGGGTAGATAAAAATTAAAAATTAATGCCATATTTATTTTATGATGCACAGTCATGTATTATAGTCTTTTTTAGAACCAAAAAAATATGTCTCAACGTGTTTTCCACCATTTCTTGCGCTACATACTCATGGTATGCAAAAATGGAAGGGATTGTTACTCAAAGTTCATCATCATAATTTAGAACAATGTCTCATAATTAAATAGTGCAAAAATGGTAATGATCAGTTCATAAATAATTGATGTTCAAGAAATATGAAATAAATGAATTTTCGAGAAAAATGAAGAAATGTTTAGAGGTTTAGTTGTGGTGGGTAAAAATACTCTTACTGACTTATTATGTTTATTGAGAGTAGAACTGTGTGTATAGACGATATTCCTGAAGTTCCATGGTGATCCCTGCATCCTGAAGTTCCATGGTGATCCCTGCATCCTGAAGTTTCATGATGATCCCTACATCCTGAAGTTTCATGATGATCCCTGCATCCTGAAGTTTCATGATCCCTGCATCCTGAAGTTTCATGATGATCCCTGCATCCTGAAGTTCCATGAAGATCCTGCATTCTGAAGTTCCATGAAGATCCTGCATCCTGAAGTTCCATGAAGATCCTGCATCCTGAAGTTCCATGAAGATCCTGCATCCTGAAGTTCTCTAGAGATCAGCCAATCATGACGGTCCATGCAGATGAAACTGGAAAGAAAGAAATACATGCCGAAAATCGTATTGCCAGTGATTATGTAAACAGATACATGTAATTACACATATATTTATATACATATATACATACAAATGTACAAATAAGAACATAAATTACATACCTTTGACTAGGTGTAGGTGTGGACATAGATGGTTATCTAATGTCGTCCAGGCTCATATGAAGAGTCCATTAGTTTTCTCCTCTTCCTGCATCTTAGGATCTTTGTTGTCTGCATTTTCTTGTCGATGGCTTCAAGGCGCCTTTGGGTCACTGCAGAACGTTCATAGCCGAGTGGTACATCGAGACATTGTACTCGGCATTGGCTTGGCTGGCAGCGAACTCTACTTTCCAACTGTTTCCATACAATACTTTGTTGCAGTATGCCCATATTCGTTGATGGAGACTCGCATTGGGGTTCTGAGTTCTGCCTTTTAGACACCGTTCCATCATGTCTCCTCTTGTAAGGTCTTTGTAGATATTATGAACCTTGAAGTACACAGGTTCTAGCTGGAACTGGACTTTCATAGTGGAGTGTGATGGTGGTGTGACATTTGCTGCTTTTGCACTTTTGTAAAAACACCAGGAATCAGGACCAGTAGGGCAATGATGATGTGGCTTGTCATCACTGGAGGATCAGTGGAAAAAACTGGCAAGGATACCATTCCTCATTCTTACGATGTCAGTGCCATCATTCGTTCTAAGGTTCTTCTGACAGTAATGTGCCAGCTTTTCGATAATGAAGTCTGTCAGAATGACCTTCTTCACTTCGTACTGTTTCCTCTTCCCGGTTTTCAATTCCTTTTCACTGTAGTGAGACTTGACAAAAGTTGTTAATCTATTCTTGAGTCGTTTAGAGTAATGGTTTATGCACTCCTCTTTAGCCACTTTACATTTGGATAGGGACCTGCACCATCATTTAGTTCAACAAGTCCTTTGTAAGTACTATTGTCACCATCACACACGACAGTTTTGTATCTCAGTTTCTTTGCTAATGATCTCTGCCATATCAGTATTGCTGCTTCAACTTCCATCTTTCCAGAACTTCCTGTGAAGTTTTTGTAGCATTTACTTTTATGTTCCTCTTTCAATTGTTCATACTTTTCTTCAGAAATTTTCTTGTTCTTGAAACGAAGATCGAAATACACAAGAAACAAAATTTGCACATTATTTGATAGTCAACTACCAATTCCGTCACTGCATCAATTGTGGCACCAATGCCATAATTTGAATGCTGGTCCCTTGTGTGCCAAGTTCCATCATGTGTAACATCAATATCAAGAACTCCACTTTGGTCAGGTACACTGCCTACTTTGGCGTATTCCTGTGTAACAATTTCCCTTGACTCTGTATGTATCTGGCTGCACGACTCAATGGATTTATTTGTAATCAGTGACATATATTTATTAAATGTCTGCAGAGTCATAAAAGGCAAATTACACACAGCATTTCTACGAATGAAGGATGCATGTCCACCACCTGCAAGCATTTCGGCATATACCATCCTACCAGTTGCAGCATTCAGTGTCTCGTACCAACTGGGTTTTTCCAACACTACTTGCTTACACTCAGTACAGTTTGCACTAACAAGTGTCTCTAGGTGATGGTGATCATATGTAAAAGTGACTTTATTACTAAAACATTCTTGATAAATCATGCACTTCTTAATAGCCTCAAAATTACAACGTTCCGTCAATACCATATGCTTTTCCTCTATAACAGGATTTAATGTCTGCAATAAGGACACTCGCCTTGTAGCACTTGATATATCATGTACACTATCACTTTCAACAAATGTTTCACCATCTTCAGCTGTAGATGTGCTGGGGTTAGCTGAGCTGGTGACAGCTGAGACGGGGTCAGCTGAGCTGTGGTCAGCAGAGATGGTGACAGCTGAGACGGGGTCTCAGCTGAGATGGTGACAGCTGAGCTGGGGACAGTGGTGGCCACATCTGGGGTGGCCATGTCTAGGGTGGCCGCAGGAAATATGGTCATTTGTGGTGAGGTTGTCACATATGTAACCACAGGTGTGGTCAAGATAGATGCATATATGGGTGAAGGCGTGGTCACTGTGGCCACAGATGAGTCACCTAGTTAACGCTCCATTCCTCTAGGTCTGCCACGGTCACGTGGGGTGGCCACATCTGGGATGGCCACGGTGCTGCTGCCGGCATCTGAGGTGGTCACGGTGATGCTGCCAGCATCTGGGGTGGCAACGGTGATGCTGCCAGCATCTGGGGTGGCCACGGTGATGCTGCCAGCATCTAGGGTGGCCATCGAGGTGTTGACTACACAGGTCATCTTACGCTTTCGCTTTTCTGGGTTTCAGAAACATCAATTATTCGCCAGCAGTAAACAATGTGTTGTGGTGATGGCAGCCAGGAGTCATCTGTTCTATCTGCCGCTGCCTTCATTTATTTAGCTTTTTTCATCATTTCTAATCGCTTCCGGCTGATCGGATGCGAATACTGTCTCTTCGGGCGAAGCATTGTGTATAAAATTTGCACAATATATGGCAAAATTGCGGGCCACTAGGTCTGCTGTGGTCACTCAGAGCGGCACACCCCCAATTCCTGTCGACTGTTAGTCAGCACTGAGACTCGTGTGGGTGAAGCAGCTCTACCAACAGCCACTGACAGAGTTTTCCAATTTGTATTTTGTAGTATTTGGCACTAAAATATGAACAAAAAATGACGAAAAATGTCTAAAAATTACAACAAATGTACTACTGTTATGTTATACGTCACAACAATTACGCTTTTACCTCATTTATTAAAATTACGGTAACTTTTTTAGAGAATTATCGTATAGAGACGAGACATAACACCAAAATATTACCAGATTCATCACCTCTTTCTCGCTAACATTAACTCATTTTTCAATTCTTTTCGTATTTTTCGTATAATTCAGCGCTTGACGCGTCACGCGCCGCTAACGTTCACACAACAACACTAATCTACGAACCTAAATACGTTCACAAATGCACTTATACAACTAAATTAATCAAGCTAATAATTAACATAGGACAATATTAAATATAAATATATGTTCCAGATTTTCACTAGTGGCCAGTTCTTGGTGGACGAACTGTGATAGAGATCTCTCATGTCTCAGGTAGTCGACGTTCGAGTCTGTCCAGGAGGATGTTATTACAGAGCGCAGATTTTCTGTGTGTCCTCCTCTGTAATAACATCTACCTTCGTATACTGATATTAATACACTTGTGTAGTAATATCATATATGGACAGTGCTTCAAGGCTGGCTGAAACTGCTGACCTCAGGGAAGTGGTGAAGGGTGAATACCTGGATCCACGGACCTGGGGTGGGACTTGCTGACCTCAGGGAAGTGGTGAAGGGTGAATACCTGGATCCACGGACCTGGGGTGGGACTTGCCGACCTCAGGGACGTGGTGAAGGGTGAATACCTGGATCCACGGACCTGGGGTGGGACTTGCTGACCTCAGGGAAGTGGTGAAGGGTGAATACCTGGATCCACGGACCTGGGGTGGGACTTGCTGACCTCAGGGAAGTGGTGAAGGGTGAATACCTGGATCCACGGACCTGGGGTGGGACTGCTGACCTCAGGGAAGTGGTGAAGGGTGAATACCTGGATCCACGGACCTGGGGTGGGACTTGCTGACCTAAGGGACGTGGTGAAGGGTGAATACCTGGATCCACGGACCTAGGGTGGGACTTGCTGACCTCAGGGAAGTGGTGAAGGGTGAATACCTGGAACCACGGACCTGGGGTGGGACTTGCTGACCTCAGGGAAGTGGTGAAAGGTGAATACCTGGAACCACGGACCTGGGGTGGGACTTGCTGACCTCAGGGAAGTGGTGAAGGGTGAATACCTGGATCCACGGACCTGGGGTGGGTCTTGCTGACCTCAGGGAAGTGGTGAAGGGTGAATACCTGGATCCACGGACCTGGGGTGGGACTTGCTGACCTCAGGGAAGTGGTGAAGGGTGAATACCTGGATCCACGGACCTGGGGTGGGACTTGCTGACCTCAGGGAAGTGGTGAAGGGTGAATACCTGGAACCACGGACCTGGGGTGGGACTTGCTGACCTCAGGGAAGTGGTGAAGGGTGAATACCTGGATCCACGGACCTGGGGTGGGACTTGCTGACCTCAGGGAAGTGGTGAAGGGTGAATACCTGGATCCACGGACCTGGGGTGGGACTTGCTGACCTCAGGGAAGTGGTGAAGGGTGAATACCTGGAACCACGGACCTGGGGTGGGACTTGCTGACCTCAGGGAAGTGGTGAAGGGTGAATAACTGGAACCACGGACCTGGGGTGGGACTTGCTGACCTCAGGGAAGTGGTGAAGGGTGAATACCTGGAACCACGGACCAGGGGTGGGACTGCTGACCATGGACCGGGGGGTAGGACTAGGTGAGGCATCACCAGACTTCAAGTGAAGACATCCGGGGGCCCACGGATGAATTCCCGGGGAAGGCTTAGATGCAAAAGTTGGGATAGGAAGTGTAGGATAGGAAGTATAGGATAGGAAGCGTGGGATGGGAAGTGAGGAAGGGAGAATGTCTGAGGGGACACGGATAGACTCCTGGACACATGAACCAGGGAAGACTTAGTGTAGGATGGGAAGTGTAGGATAGGGAGTTCAGGATAGGAAGCGTAGGATAGGAAGTGAGGAAGGGAAAATGTCTGAGGGGACACAGATGGACTCCTGGACACATGAACGTGGGGAAGACTTAGTGTAGGATGGGAAGTGTAGGATAGGATAGGAAGCGTAGGATGTGAAGTGAGGAAGGGAGAATATCTGAGGGGACACATGAACCTGGGGAAATCATCAAAAACACAGTAAATGAACCTTAAAAATGAACTACTTGCCTCCAAGTAGCAAGATCTGGTAACTCAGAGATAACTCTGAGGCTGACAGTGGTAATAATATACTCAGTGGATCAATCCCGGCAGGTTTCCTGACACTTGTTGCTCCTGTTCACCTAGTAGTAAGAATTGTTATAACTTGTTCACCTAGTAGTAAGTATTGTTGTAACTTGTTCACCTAGTAGTAAGTAGTTATCATCACTTGTTTACCAGGTAGTGAGTAGTTATTATCACTTGTTCACCTAGTGTTAAGTAGTTATTGTTATCACTTGTTCACAGTACAGTAACACAGAAGAACGAGTATAGTAACAGAGAAGACCAGTATAGTAACAGAGAAGACCAGTATAGTAACAGAGAAGACCAGTATAGTAACAGAGAAGACCAGTATAGTAACAGAGAAGACCAGTATAGTAACAGAGAAGACCAGTATAGTAACAGAGAAGACCAGTATAGTAACAGAGAAGGCCAGTATAGTAACAGAGAAGACCAGTATAGTAACAGAGAAGACCAGTATAGTAACAGAGAAGACCAGTACAGTAACAGAGAAGGCCAGTATAGTAACAGAGAAGACCAGTATAGTAACAGAGAAGACCAGTATAGTAACAGAGAAGACCAGTATAGTAACATAGAAGGCCAGTATAGTAACAGAGAAGATCAGTATAGTAACATAGAAGGCCAGTATAGTAACAGAGAAGACCAGCATAGTAACAGAGAAGACCAGTATAGTAACAGAGAAGACCAGTACAGTAACACAGAAGGCCAGTATAGTAACAGAGAAGACCAGTATAGTAACAGAGAAGACCAGCATAGTAACAGAGAAGACCAATATAGTAACAGAGAAGACCAGAACAGCAACACTTGTTCACCTAGTGTTAAGTAGTTATTGTTTTCACTTGTTAGCCTAGTAGTGAGTAGTTATTATCACGTGTTCACCTAGTAGTGAGTAGTTATTGTTAACACTTGTTCACCTAGTAGTAATTATCACTTGTTCACCTAGTAGTAAGTTATTGTTAACACTGTTCACCTAGTAGTAAGTAGTTATTATCACTTGTTCACCTACTAGTAAGTAGTTATTTTAATCACTTGTTCATCTAGTAGTTAATAGTTATTGTTATCACTTGATCAGCTGGCTGGATCCCGTCAACAATGTCTGTCAGCTGGTCTGTAATAATTGTATCATGTACTTGTAGTAATGTCAGATTATTATTATTACAATTATTATTGTTTTTTATTTTTTTATTAACACATCGTCCGTTTCCCACCAAGGCAGGGTGACCCACCAAGGCAGGGTGACCCACCAAGGCAGGGTGACCCACCAAGGCAGGATGACCCACCAAGGCAGGGTGGCCCGAGAGAGAAAAACTTTCATCAATCACTCCATCACTGTCTTGCCAAAGACATGATGCCACCTACTAGTCAGACAAGTAAGACATTTCTTAGGAATGTGTCGGTTCTATCGTAAATTTATCAAAGATTTTGCACAGACTGCGATTCCATTGATTCATCTGATGGGTAAAAATGAAAAGTTTGTATGGAGTCGGGGATATGAGGAAGCTTTTAATACTTTGAAGCAAAAAATTAATGGAGGCTTCTGTATTAGTAACTGCCAATCGGAACAGAGTTTGAATTATATACAGATGCAAGTGACCAACATATTATTGCTGTATTAATGTGGAAAGGAATATTCACTTACAGGCTATAACGTATTTTTTTAAGAAATTAAACCAGAGAAACGCTATTCAGCTACGGATAAAGAGGCATTAGCAATTGTACAAGCGTGTAGGTTTTTCATTCATTTTCTTAGGTGAAAACCATTTAAAATTGTAACGGACCATCAGCCTTTGATTAAAGTGTTTAAGAAAAGGGTCAATAGTTCCAGAATGAGCAGATATATGATGGAGATGAGACATTATAATTTTCAGATCCTATATAAGAAAGGTATTAGTCATAGAGTACCAGATGTTTGGAGTAGACGCAACTATACAGGTAGTAAGTTCATGATTCTTGTCGGGTAGGAAGAACAGATGTGTCCAGACTTTCCAGGGAAGAAGTAATATTGTAACAGAGGAAAGATCACCAGTGAAAAATCTATCCCTAAGAAAGTGCCAGGACATAAATCATTAGAATATTTTGAGATACAAGATAATGTATGAAGAATTTAAGCAACTCACCTATAATGTTATCCCAGAGTCTCTGGTTCAGGAAGTTTGTGCTCTGGTGAACAATGATAATCAGCTAGGAAAACATAAGACTGTAAAGGACAACAAAGTTTATATTGGCCAGGAATGTGGCGGGATGTTGTGAAATATGTGAATTCATGTGCCACTTGCCAGAAATATAGGACTACAGGTGCAGGTGTGAGAAAATGGCAGGAATTACCAGTTGTCGATGAATGGTTCAGAGAACCGACACGTTGATAAATTAGACACATGTGCAACTCTTGGGTATCTTTGAGGAAACGTTTCGCCACACAGTGGCTTCATCAGTCCATACAAAGGAGAATCGTGAAGAACAGGAGGAGAATGAGGTAATCAGTCAAGGTTGAGGGACTGATTACCTCATTCTCCTGTTCTTCAAGATTCTCCTTTGTGTGGACTGATGAAGCCACTGTGGCGAAACATTTCCTCAATAAAGATACCCAAGAGTTGCACATGCGTCTAATTTATCAGGAATTACCAGTTGTTGAAGAAAAGGGAAAAAGAGTTGCAAGAGATCTATTAGATTTACATCATGGTATGGATGGTTATAGTCATTGTTTGACAGTGACTGATCATGTCTCAAAGTTGTTGAGAGTGTATCATCTTAGGAACAAAACCATCAAGACTGTCCTCAAAGAATTTCATAAGGATTCCTGCGTGTTTGAGAAGCTGAAAGTGGTAGTAATGGATAATGGAAGAGAGTTTACCAGTGCAGAATTTAAAGACTTTTGTAAAAGGGAAATTCAGTATTAGAACCCATAGAACTTTGAAGTCACTGCTAGCAAGACTGTGTAATGACCATCCTAACTTATAGCCAAAATGCTTGTATTAGACAGTTAACTCTAACTGAGGCTGTCCATACTTCTCTAGGTACGTCGCCTTTTTGTGCTCAATTTGGGTACCACCCATACCGAAAATTTGGGGATTTTAACATCCTAGAAGACGAGCCGAGTTTGTCCATGCACCATGATCAGTGGAAAGGTGCTATTAATTAAACCATCAAATTGAAAACCAAAGTGTTTGACCAAGGCCAATAATAATAATAATAATAATAAAAATAATTATCTTTATTTCTACAAGTACATGTACAAGGTATACAGGCCTAGCTGACATCAATGACATACTACTATATAGAAAGCCCTTTGTTATGCTGAGCATTTCGGGCAAATAAGGTCAGTTTTGTCCCAGGATTCCACCCACCCCAGTCGACTAACACCCAGGTACCCATTTTATACTGATGAGTGAACGGGAACAGCAGGTGTCGTATAGAAACACGTCCTAATGTTTTCCAGCCGTACCGGACCTTAGTGTGCGAGCTGAGTGCGCTACAGATCCAGCTACGGGGAGACCGGATCAAATTATAGGTCCAGGGGTATTAGTTTGGATTTCTAATGAAGATCCTAAGCCTGGAACTTCTAGAAAACTGAACTCCAAATGGATTGGTCCATATCATGTGGAAAGTGTATTGAATAATGGAAAGGGTTATGAACTAGTAAACCCATTTGATGGAACTGTAGTAAAAAGGGTTTAGAAAAAGTTTAACTGTCTTACGAAATCGTAATGACACGATTGCAAACAAACCATACCACGAGCGGGATTTGAACCCGCGGTCAGAGTCTCAAAACTCCAGACCGTTGCGTTAGCCACTGGACCAGCTAGCCACAATAAGATTCGTCCAACTAGGTATTTTTCTACACCATAGGAAGGTTAGCATAGGCACCACTTGCATTTGTGGTCACAGTGGTGCCTATGCTAACCTTCCTATGGTGTAGAAACATACCTAGTTGGACGAATCTTATTATGGCTAGCTGGTCCAGTGGCTAACGCGACGGTCTGGAGTTTTGAGACTCTCTGACCGGGGGTTCAAATCCCGCCCGTGATATGGTTAAATTAAACTGTATAAGGGAAGTGCAGAAAATGTGTTGGAACTTGATGAAAGTTTGGGCCAGGAAGAACAGGAAGAAAGATTACCACCTAGAACTATAAGACCACAGGTGAGACTGGGATGGGATTAAGCCTTTAAACAACCTGTAACTGACTATTTAGAGAGGAAAGTTGTAATTGCATTTTTGTATATGTGTGAGGAATCATGATAACTTTGTGTGTGTTGAAGATGATGTACTATTCAGTTAAAATTGTTAAGGAAGATGTAGAGTGGACATGTATAAAAGATTTTGTGCTTAGTATATATTCAATTTTTTTTGTACTGGAATACTGGCATACAGGAATGTGTACCCTAATTTATGATGCTGCTAGAACGGTGTCTGTTGCCAAAGACATGTCAGCTGTAAAGCGACACCTCTGCAGGGGAATGTTATTTTCCATTTTTGAGCCTTTTTCGTGTACAAGGGAGAATGTGTGGATCCCTTTTCTTTCTTTTTATTAAATGATGTTGAATGATGTGAATGGGAAATGTGTCAGGTGAAGCTGTTTCTCTGCTACCTGAAGTTCTCTAGCTCAGGTCCTGGTTACCTGGATTCTTTATAGGGCGAATTTGATTAGTTGTAGATGGAACACTTGTCAGTTAGAGAAATTGTTTAAAATAACTGTTTGTCAGGTTTACTCCATATAGCAATGTCCATATGAAATGTCTAATAATGAAGGTGTATGTATTCTCAACTATATATTAATATTAAAGGAGTTAGCGAAGTTGTCATTTCTGAAGCTTTCACTAAGAACATTTTTCCCTGGACTGGGGCAGTGTGTAATAAATAGCCCCCTTGATTAAATTGATCACATGTGCTGTATAAATTTATGGAGATGAGCTTCAGAAATTAACAGTATTATCAATATTTTTATTATTGATGTCATTGTGGTTATTATTTTTATTATTATTATTATTATTATTAGTATTATTTTAGTATGATTATTTTACTGTCACTATTACTATTGTTAATATTGTGATTATTATTATTTATATAACTGATACTGTAAAACATTTCCACCCTTTTCCTCTCTGCAACTGTTAACATTGTCAGAGTTTACTTGACATATATACAAGTCTTCTGTAAATGATTTGCAAATATCCCCATTACTGTAAAATCTGTAAATTAACTAAAAAAAATGTATATTAGAAGTGTGACCATTCTCGCATGTTGATGTTCTATTGATTTTTTTTTATCTGTGGTATAGTGTATAATATTTTTTTTTTTTGTATCTGATTACAATCAGACACATAAAGTAATGTTTATTACATAATACTACAAAAATAATTATTTTTCTAGTATTAGTATTCATTGTAATAATTATTGTGAGTAGAAATAAGGTTTATAGAGATGAGTTGAGCTCATTGTTTAGAAGTTTTGTAAAGAGTTTGTGTACACGGGTTGGAGTTCTGTTCAAACAGTGGAGCAACACGAAGACAACATTCTATAAACAAGCCCTCACTCTCACACTTTTGTCGGCCTAAGCAATCTTTTCCAACTATACTTATTGATTAATCTGCTGCTAACAAGAGAGTTCATAACCTGTATTAATGGAAATAGAGAAGCCCACATATTGATCGAGGCAGATTTTTGGGAAATAGCAACTGGGGGACCCAGCCTTCAGCCGGCATCTCTCGTGTTACTCTAGGCAAGGGCAGTTAACTGTGTGTGCTTTGTAACTTGCCTTATTACAGCATGAAGAATACCTATACATTAGATGATTAGAATCAGTTGTAAGATTAGGGATACTTTAAGGTGTAAATGTTTATGTATGTGACTACCCTATGCGAGTTTTGTTCTCATCTTTATACTAGTGTAGAAAATACTGCATATTTTCCAGAAATACAGTGAATTTCGTATGTAAATTGATGGAATATATTGTAGGTAATAAAAATTAATTTGTAAATAAATAAAGAACCAGCGAAATGGGTGAACGTCGCTGGGGGAGTCACCATTGTTTTGAATTGACCGAGACAAACGTTAGTGAAAATCGGAAGAATTTTCGTCACTCTAGGGGTTATATTGGGCTTAAAACCTCTCAAATAGGAGCCAAAATTGTTGGATTTACAGTCCTGCATAATGTGAACATTAGGCGAGTGGACAGGACAGTCAAGGACTCCAGCTAAGTCGATGTCTATATTTATGTTGAAATTCTGGCCAGTATTTTCTTCATATTTAGGCAGAGGTTTATGTATGATACACCAAGTAATCTCCAGATAAATTGGTGAGTCTTATTATAAATTCTCCTTAAATGTATATATATTAATTTTTTAAATTTAATATACAGTCCACATATTTATATTAATGTTTACCAGAATTCCTGGTAATGTACATTTCATTTGAAATTAATATAGGTCCATAGTGACTTGTGGAGATATGACAGTAGGTATCGAAGGGGGACATTTTTGCGACCTAGGTGTCCTAAAATTCCTATATGTCTCTGTAACCTTGACAAAGGATAATTATCTTTGTTACTTTTAAAAAATTACTGGTATGTATCTAATGAGATTCATCCAATTTAATTTTCCACAATAGTTGCCCGTTGGTCCTTGATCGAACTGGATGTAATTAGTGAAGTCATTAATTAGGGAATTAATTACTTAATAATTATATGTGAAATGACAGGAGGAGGTGGATGTTAGGTCCATAAATTTACTTAATGCGGAGTGGATTATAATTTCTACAATAACAATTTTGCTAAGCTCAAGTGTAGCTAGAATTTATACTAATGTATTTAGAATTTATATTATAATTTTGTTACATGTGTAATTGCTAAGCTCAAGTGTAGCTAGAATTTATGTTAATGCATTTAGAATTTATATTATAATTTCCTTACATGTGTAATTGCTAAGCTCAAGTGTAGATAAGATTTATTCAAAGGTAAGTTGTAATATTTACCTTTATAAAGTGCATAATTAATTACATAATCAGTATTATTAATTAAGTTGAATTTAATACATTGCATCATGGGTGAAAATGAAGAAATTAATGTAGAGGACAAACACATGGAATTTAGAGCAAAAAATCATCATTGCAGGCCAGAAGGGTCATGTAACAAAGGCATACAATAAATGTTTGTAATTAATGAATCAAGAAACTGTGAATACTGATGATTTAAAATTGTATTTAGATGCTTTAGGGAATAGATATGATTCATACAAATTATATTATAAAAATATGAAGGAGATTTGTTAGTAAACTGTGTAGATGAGACTGAAATGAATCTTATGATTAACCAGTATTATGAATTAGAAGAAAAAATTCTTGCAAAAGTCAGGCTTTGAAGAAATTAAAGGGTGTGAACCAGGCAGTTAATCTATTCCAACAAATAAGATGTCTTTGCCAAAACTCCCAGAATTATGTTTACCTGTATTTAATCCTGGAGAAAATTGGGAGGAGTTTTGGTCAAATTTTAAAGCAGCTGTGCATGATAGGAGAGATCTAGCATGTGTTACTAAATTATTTTACCTCAAAGGACAGATAAGAGGAGATGCTCACATACTCATACAAGCCTTTCCCAATGTAGATGACTAACAAGGAAGCAGATGACGTTATTGAAGGTCACTTACGGTAATATAGAACAAAGTAGGTTGGATCTAGAGAATACCATTAATTTAAAAACTCCAGATCACACTTACAAAGGTCTACAGCAGTTTAGAGTTAAACTGGAGAGCACTCTCAAAACTTTAAGTAATAAATATAATCTGAAGGAATCAGACTGGTCATTGAGTGCCATTGTACAGAATAAATTAAGCTGTAAAACACTTGAATGGATCTCGAACAAGTATCACAAAGGATATTTTGGTCTGGAGGAAATAATACTAGGTCTACAAGACTTAATTGTGCAGTTGCAGACCAGCCAACTAACTCATCTTAAAGATGCAACACAATAACTCTGAGGTATCTGCCAAGTTTCACAAGGGGAAAAATTATCCCAATGTTAATAATCAAAATTCATTTCCTAAAAAGAGTTGCATAGGTACATATCAAGTAGCAGGAATCAGAAATAATGATTCTCCACAAGGTAACTACCCTCTTAAGAGTAGCCCAGTTAATAAGAGACCAGTCAAAGAAAAGAGAGATTGTCTCTTCTGCAAGGGTACTCATTTTTCTAAGAATTGCAATGCATACAATTCATGGAATGATAAAGTTGAAAGATTGGAGGAACTTGACAGATGTATCAGATGTCTAGGTAGTCACAATGTAAAGGATTGTCATGCCAAATTAAACAACTGTTATCAGTGTCACAAAGGAAGACACCATATTGTCTTCATTGTTATCCTACATAACTACACACACGCGCCTGTCCAGTGCAGGTTTGTATTAGATCCAACCTACCAAACATTCTCGGCGGTTCCTTGCAAATCCGTCTCTTATCTAACCTACCCAGCATTATCCACCTGACTCTCCACCCTATGAACACTTATGTACTATTCACCCAGGTAGATCTGTTTGTGACTTGATAAAGCCCACTGTGTGGGCGAAACGTTGTTAACAAAGGATCACCTTAAACTGTTTTTGTTTTTATTTTTTCAATGTCCCTTACAGTTAGCACACACAGGAACCACAGTCATGTTCACTATGTCTAGTCAATACAATAAGAACAAAATTCATTTTCACCTCAGTGAATAAAGACAAACACATCATCAATGTTCCTTTTGTTCAGTGATCACAGAAAACATCAACACCAGCGTTCCTTTTTACATTAATGTTCAATATTATGTGTGAACACAGAGTTCAATAACAATAAATTGCTGCATAAGTTGTACACGTGTCCTTTTACCTCACGATGCCCATCATCACACTGAACGCGGTAAAGATTTTGGAGATCTGGTTGGCAGTAATGTCAAGTCAACACAACAGCAGGTGAGAGCTTACAATAAAATGAATTGAATTCTTGCCTTCATTTCAAGAAGTACAAATCCGAGGATTCTTTAGATTGTTCTTCAAATTTATATATAGTAGGTTAGACCTCATTTAGATAATGGTGCATAATTCTGATTACCCTTTTACACATTGGATATAAATGTGCTGGAAAATGTGCAAAGAATGACTGTCAGATATCACTACCGCGTACATACTCATCACTATCCCATATCACTACCACACACATAGTCATCACTATCAGAAATCACTAACACATACATACACACACTCATCATTATCATATATCACTACCACACACCTACTCATCACTATCAGAAATCACTAACACACACACTCATCATTATCATATATCACTACCACACACATACACACACATCACCATCACATATCACTACCATAAACACACTCATCACTATCAAATGTCACTACCACACACACATACTCATCGCTATCAGATATCACTACCACACACATACTCATCACTATCAGATATCACTACCACACACATACTCATCACTATCAGATATCACTACCACACACATACTCATCACTATCAGATATCACTATCACACACATACTCATCACTATCAGATATCACTACCACACACACATACTCATCACTATCAGATATCACTACCACACACATACTCATCACTATCAGATATCACTACCACACACATACTCATCACTATCAGGTATCACTATCACACACATACTCATCACTATCAGGTATCACTACCACACACATACTCATCACTATCAGATATCACTACCACACACACACTCATCACTATCAGATATCACTACCACACACATACTCATCACTATCAGATATCACTACCACACACATACTCATCACTATCAGATATCACTACCACACACATACTCATCACTATCAGGTATCACTACCACACACATACTCATCACTATCAGGTATCACTATCACACACATACTCATCACTATCAGGTGTCACTACCACACACATACTCATCACTATCAGATATCGCTACCACACACTCATCACTATCAGATATCGCTACCACACACTCATCACTATCAGATATCGCTACCACACACTCATCACTATCAGATATCGCTACCACACACTCATCACTATCAGATATCGCTACCACACACTCATCACTATCAGACATCACTACCACACACATACTCATCACTATCAGATATTACTACCACACACATACTCATCACTATCAGATATCACTACCATACATACTCATCACTTTCAGATATCACTACCATACACATACTCATCACTATTAGATATGACTACCACACACATACCAATCACTATGAGATATCTACCACACACATGCTCATCACTTTCAGATTTCACTACCACACACGCACTCATCACTATGAGATATCACTATTCCACACATCACTATACTCATCATTATCAGCCTCACCATACTTATCAATATTTTTATCATTTTGCAATTAACGTGTTGTCATCATTCATCTGGACTTTAAAATGAGATTCTTACTAATTACCATCATCTTCACTATGTTCATCACTATCATCTTAACTATATTCATCACTATCAACTTCACTATGTTCATCAATATCATCTTCTCTATTTTCATCACTATCATCTTCACTATGTTCGTCAGTATCATCTTCACTATGTTCGTCAGTATCATCTTCACTATGTTCGTCAGTATCATCTTTACTGTTTTCAACAGTAACATCTTCACTCTGTTCATGACTATCATCTTCATTATTTTCATCAGTATCATCTTCTCTATGTTCACACTATCATCTTCATTATGTTTATCAGTATTATCTTCACTATGCTCATCACTTTCATTTTCACTATGTTCATCACTATCATCTTCACTATGTTCATCACTATCATCTTCACTATGTTCATCACTATCATCTTCACTATGTTCATCACTATCATCTTCACTATGTTCATCACTATCATCTTCACTATGTTCATCTGTATCATCTTCACTATGTTCATCACTATCATCTTCACTATGTTCATCTGTATCATCTTCACTATGTTCATCACTATCATCTTCACTATGTTCATCACTATCATCTTCACTATGTTCATCTGTATCATCTTCACTATGTTCATCTGTATCATCTTCACTATGTTCATCACTATCATCTTCACTATGTTCATCACTATCATCTTCACTATGTTCATCACTATCATCTTCACTATGTTCATCTGTATCATCTTCACTATGTTCATCACTATCATCTTCACTATGTTCATCTGTATCATGTTAACTATGCGCATCACTATCATCTTCACTATGTTCATCACTATCATATTCACTATGTTCATCACCATCATCCTCACTATCATCATCAACATTTACAGTTATTCAAAATATTCCCACCACCTTCCCAATACCTCCAACTCTCCATCTACTAACTTCGTTTTCTGTTTTTAACTCTCATATTCATTGTTTACTGGCTTTCTTAACTTATTTATCTTACTCCAGAACTTTCTCATATTCTCATGAAAATTTGCTGGCAGTACCTCGCCCACTCTTTTATTTACTTTCCTTTTCCACTCCCTCATCACTCTCCTCACCTTTTCTCTACTCTCCATATACTCCACTTTTCCTATATCAATTCTGCTTTTTAAAAATCTCTCATAAGCGACCTTTTTCTTCCATATCACACTCTTTACCTCATCATTCCACAAATCACTCCTTTTTTCTTCCTGTACCCACCCTCTTATATTCACAAAATTCTGTCCTGCATTCTAACCCACTTCAACCCCACATACTTCCTATACTCTCACTATCACACCTTTCTCCCAATAGTTGATTATTTCTCACCCTTCCTTAGTTAATAAACTACCCATCAACCTTCAATCCACCAATACATAATCTAACAAACTACTTTCATTACGTGCTATACATACCTTGTATATTTATTTATTCTCTTTTCTTTAATTTTTTTTAACAAGTCGGCCGTCTCCCACCGAGGCAGGGTGACCCAAAAAGAAAGAAAATCTCCAAAAAGAAAATACTTTCATCATCATTCAACTCTTTCACCTCACTCACACATAATCACTGTTTTTGCAGAGGTGCCCAGAATACAACAGTTTAAAAGTATATACGTATAAAAATACACAATATATCCCTCCAAACTGCCAATATCCCAAACCCCTCCTTTAGAGTGCAGACATTGTACTTTCCATTTCCAGGACTCAAGTCCTGCTATATAAAATTAACCGGTTCTGAATCCCTTCACTAAATATTACCCTGCTCACACTCCAACAGATCGTCAGGTCCCAAATACCATTCGTCTCCATTCACTCCAATCGAACACGCTCACGCACGCACGCCTGCTGGAAGTCCAAGCCCCTCGCCCACAAAACCTCCCTTACCCCTTCCAACCTTTTCGAGGACGACCCCTACCCCGCCTTCCTTCCCCTACAGATTTAAATGCTCTCCATGTCATTCTACTTTGATCCATTCTCTCTAAATGACCAAACCACCTCAACAACCCCTCTTCTGCCCTCTGACTAATACTTTTATTAACTCCACACCTTCTCCTAATTTCCACACTCCGAGTTTTCTGCATAATATTTACACCACACATTGCCCTTAGACAGGACATCTCCACTGCCTCCAACCGCCTCCTCGCTGCTGCATTTACAACCCAAGCTTCACACCCATATAAGAGTGTTGGTACTACTATACTTTATACATTCCCTTCTTTGCCTCCATAGATAATGTTTTTCGCCTCCACATATACCTCAATGCACCACTCACCATTTTTCCTTCATCAATTCTATGATTAACCTCATCCTTCATAAATCCATCCGCCGACACGTCAACTCCCAAGTATCTGAAAACATTCACTTCTTCCATACCAGACCACTTTCTATACATAGCTCAATTAAAGAACCTCCATTTTCATTTACCTCTGACACCCCAAACTTACTATTGCCATTCCCATTACGCCTAAGAGGCAGTTGTAGTTGTTAAAACTATAGGATTGATTCACTGTAACTATTGAGAATTAGCATCCTTACTTGAAGATCATGGCCGGTTACTTGTAACGGCTGAAGCGTCGCTAAATGGTTGATAGTAATCCCCATACAAGTAATTTAATGTGTGAAGTTAACCTGGGACACGCATGGTGGTACTGTTGTTTTGATGTTGGTAGAGGAAATGTAGTAAGGAGCGTGTTGCCTTGTATGTGTGTGTGTGTGTGTGTGTGTGTGTGTGTGTGTGTGTGTGTGTGTGTGTGTGTGTGTATGTGTGTATGTGTATGTGTGTGTGTGTGTGTGTGTGTGTGTGTGTGAGTGTGTGTGTGTGTGTGTATGTGTATGTGTGTGTGAGTGTGTGTGTGTACTTACCTAATTGTGGTTGCAGGGGTCGAGACTCAGCTCCTGTCCCGCCTCTTTACTGAACGCTACTAGGTCCTCTGCCTCCCTGCTCCATGAGCTTTATCATATCTCATCTTAAAGCTATGTATGGTTCCTCACTTTCTAGACTATTTCACTTCCTGACTACTCTATGACTGAAGAAATACTTCCTAACATCCCTCTGACTCATGTGAGTCTTCAGCTTCCAAGTGTGACCCCTTGTTTCTGTGTACCCTCTCTGGAACATCCTGTCTCATCATTAGAAGTCACCTTGAAAAGTATAATTTGATTAATGAATCTCAGCACGGGTTCACGAGAGGTCGTTCCTGCTTGACAAATTTGCTGACGTTCTTCAATAGAACATTTGAGGCAGTAGAAAGTGATAAAGAATATGATATTGTTTATTTGGATTTTAGTAAAGCCTTCGATAGAGTACCTCACAAAGGACTCTTAAGAAAAGTGGCAGCTCATGGTATAGGAGGCAAAGTTCTAGCATGGATAGAGGCATGGCTTACCAATAGAAAGCAGAGAGTTTCCATTAATGGTGTCAAATCAGAATGGGGATTAGTCACTAGTGGCGTTCCACAAGGATCAGTTTTACGCCCTCTCTTGTTCATTATTTACATTAATGACCTTTATGAAGGGATTACGAGTGACATGAGTAAGTTTGCTGATAATACAAAGATAGGCCGTATAATTCACTCTGAGGAGGATAGCAATGAACTCCAGGAGGATTTGGACAAATTAATGTCTTGGTCTGATAAATGGCAGATAAAGTTCAATGTGGATAAGTGTAAGGTACTAGACCTTGGTAATGAAAATAACACTCAAAGTTATAAACTAGGTGAAGTAGAGCTTGATCATACAGAATGTGAAAAATTCTTGGGAGTCATGGTAAGCAGAAATCTAAAGCCAAGACAGCAGTGCCTTAGTGTGCGCAACAAGGCCAACAGATTACTTGGATTTATCTCAAGTAGTATAAGTAACAGAAATCCAAAAGTTATTTTACAGTTCTATACATCACTAGTGAGGCCTCATTTAGATTATACTGCTCAGTTTTGGTCTCCTTACTACAGGATGGATATAGACTCACTGGAGAACATACAGAGAAGAATGACTAAAATGATATACTGTGTAAGGAATCTCCCGTATGACGATAGACTTGAAGCCTTAAATCTTCACTCTCTGGAGAGACGTAGAATGAGGGCAGATATCATTGAAGTGTATAAGTGGATGAAGGGTATAAACAAAGGAGATATTAATAAAGTACGGAGGGTGTCGAACCAGGTAAGAACCAGAAATAATGAATTTAAGTTAGATAAATTTAGATTTAGAAAGGACATAGGTAAGTACTGGTTTTCTAACAGAGTTGTAGATGCGTGGAACAATCTTCCCAGTAGGGTGATCGAGACTAGGTCTTTAGGTAGCTTCAAAAAGAGATTGGACAAATATATGACTGGGAGGAGCTTGGGTTTGATTTTTGTCATTGGGTACGGGAGTAAATTCTTGGGTAGCTGTGGGTAGAGGTCATTTTGATAAGGACCTGCCTTGTATGGGCCAGTAGGCCTTCTTCAGTGTTCCTCCATTCTTATGTTCCTATGTCTCTATCCACCATGTTACTTCCACGCAGTATTTTGTATGTCTTTATCATGGCACCCCTAACCCTCCTGTCCTCCTGTCCTTCGCAGGACATTCCCCATAGCTCTGGAATTAAACCGGTGATGCATACTCCAGTATGGGTCTGACGTACACGGTGTACAGTGTCTTGAACGATTCCTTAATAAGGTATCGGAACACTATTCTCAGGTTTGCCAGGCGCCCATACTCCCATATGCCTATACTCTGTCTACGGTCTTCTTTGCCCTTCCTCGATCTTCATGACTTTGCATTTGGCAGGGTTAAATTCGAGAAGCCAGTTTCTGGACCAGGTGTCCATACTGTCCAGGTCTCTTTGAAGTCCTGCCTGATCCTCATCTGATTTAATTCTCCTCACTAACTTCATATCAAGTGCGAACAGGGACTCTTCTGAGTCTATCCCTTCCATCATGTCATTCACATATACCAAAAATAGCGCTGGCCCTAGGACAGACCTCTGTGGTGGCCTGCTCGTCACAGGTGCCCGCTGCAATACCTCGTCACGTATCATGACTCGCTGTTGCCTTCCTGTCAGGTATTCTCTGATGCATTGCAGTGCCCTTCCTGTTATACGCGCCTGATCCTCTAGTTTCTGCACTAATCTCTCGTGAGAAACTGTGTCGAAGGCCTTCCTGCAGTCCAAGAAAATGCAATCAGCCCACCTCTCTCTCTTGTGTCTTCTGTTACTTTATCATAGAACTCTAGAAGGCTTATGACACAGGATTTGCCTTTTATGAATCCATGCTGGTTGGCATTTATACCCTTGTTCTGTTCCAGGTGCTCCATCACTCTCCTCCTGATAATCTTCTCCATGACTTTGCATACTATATATGTCAGTGACACTGGTCAGTAGTTTAGTACCTCTTTTCTTTCTCCTTTTTTAAAAATGGGAACTACATTCGCCATCTTCCACACCTCAGGTAGTTGCCCAATTTCAAGGGATGTGTTGAAGATTGTGGTTAGTGGTACACACAGCATTTCTGCTCCCTCTCTAAGGACTCACAGGGAGATTTTGTCCTGTCCCATTGCCTCTGAGGTATCAAGGTCCTTTAGCAGCTTCATCACTCCCTCCTCAGTTGTGTGTATGTCATCCAATACTTGTAGTTATATTTCTTGTTGGTGTCCCCCTCTGTCCTGTCTTCCCAGAGTCCTTCCACTGTAAATACTTCCTTAAATCTCATGTTGAGCTCTTCACACACATCTTGATCGTTTCTTGTGAGTTCCCCACCTTCTTTCCTTAGCCTGATCACTTGATCTTTGACTGTTGTCTTCCTTCTAATGTGGCTATACAGCAGTTTCGGGTCAGACTTGTCTCTCGATGCTATGTCGTTTTCCTACTGTCGCTGGGCCTCCCTCCTTATCTGTGTATACCCGTTTCTGGCTCTTCGACTAACATTTTAATTTTCCTGGGTCCTTTGCCTCCTGTACCTTTTCCATTATCTAGTGTACTTAGTTTTTGCCTCCCTTCACCTTCGGGTAAACCAAGGACTCGCTTTGGTTTTCCTATTATTCCTGTATGTGTGTGTGTGTGTGTGTGTGTGTGTGTGTGTGTGTGTGTGTGTGTGTGTGTGTGTGTGTGTGTGTGTGTGTGTACATATGTATGGTTCCCGCCTCCACTACATAACTTGCCAGACTATTCCACTTCCTAACAAATCTATGACTGAAGAAATACTTCCTGATATCACTTTGACTCATCTGAGTCGTCAACTTCCAATTGTGACCCCTTGTTTCTATGTCCCCTCTCTGAAGCATTCTATCTTTGTACATTTTGTCAATTCCTCGCAGTATTTCATATGTCGTTATCATGTCTCCCCTAACCCTCCTGTCCTCCAGCGTCGTCAGGCCGTTTTCCCTTAACCTTTTTCGTAGGACATTTCCCTTAAGTCTGGGACTAGTCATGTTACAAACTTCTGCACATTCTCTAATTTTTTGACGTCCTTGACCAGGTGGGAGTTCCAAACTGGTGCTTCATACTCCAGTATGGGCCTGACGTACACGGTGTACCGTCTTGAACGATTCCTCACTGAGGTATCGGAACGCAATTCTCAGGTTTGCCAGGCGCCCATATGCTGCAGCAGTTATCTGATTGAAGTGTGCCTCAGGAGGTGTGCTCGGTATTATAATCGGTGCTACTTTGGCTTGTTATCTACGTGTCATGAATCTACTTTGGGATGATATCTACACTTACATTGCGATCTACGTATCATGAATCTACTTTGGGATAATATCTACACTTACATTGCGATCTACGTATCATGAATCTACTTTGGGATGATATCTACACTTACATTGCGATCTACGTATCATGAATCTACTTTGGGATAATATCTACACTTACATTGCGATCTACGTATCATGAATCTACTTTGGGATAATATCTACACTTACATTGCGATCTACGTATCATGAATCTACTTTGGGATAATATCTACACTTACATTGCGATCTACGTATCATGAATCTACTTTGTTATGCAATCTACACCTTACAGTGCAATCAATACGGTACCTAACCTAACCTAACCTATCCTAACCTAACCTAGGTTAGGTACCGTGTTGATTGCAATATAAGGTGTAGATCGCAATGTAAGTGTAGATATCATTTTCCTTGTAGATAAGCCAAAGTAGCACCATTATAATCATACCAAGATCTTTTTTCTTGAGTGAGGTTTGCGATCTTTGTCCACCTAGACTATACTCTTTCTGCAGACTTCTTTGTGGAGTGTGGCTATGTTTGTTGTTTTTAGTGAGTGTGGGACCAACCCAATGTCCACGCTCGGTGCTCCCTCTCCATAGGACTTTAATAGCACATTATAGGGGCTTCTTGCAGTTCTTGATGAACACGGAGTTCCATGAATGAAATTTATGACGACGTATCGGTCCAACTCCGATTATTAAGTAGTCATACACCATGACTATAATGGCCCAAGTCGGACCGAAACGTCATTATAGGTTTATTTCTGCGTAAAAATTAATATGTTGTATGACTTCCACGGCAGTTTGTAACATGTTAAACTGTCTCTAATGATGTTATTATTCTTGTCTATATTTCTTTGTATAATATTCAAATTCAAATTCAAATTCAAAGTTTATTCTCTATAAGGATTACAATGCTGAGTTTACAGAATTTGGTTATTGTGTGGTTTACATGTAGTTAAATAATGATTACAGAGTGTACCACTAGAACACCTAGCATGGCTAGGCATTTCGGGCAGACTTAGTTTAATTCTTAATTTTAAAATATTACAAATTATGAGGTAAGTTGGTATTATGGCTAAGTGACTAAATACTGGTTTGTGAGTTTAGCAATGTGAATGCTTTTGTTTTGGCACAGTACATAGTTTCAGTATTGGAGTATCACAGGATTCATTATTTTAAGATTGAGATTAATATTTCTGTTTATGGTCAAATGGGTGAGTGAGTGTAAGTGTGAACCACCAGGTGGTATTCGTGTAGTTAGTTGATGGGGTGTATCAGGGAGATAAGATGTTTTCTAATGGTAGTTTTGAAGGTGATGAATGTGTCTGCAGTTCTAGAGTTCTCAGGTAGGGTGTTCCAGATTTTAGGGCCTTTGACATACATTGAATTTTTGTGAAGGTTTAGTCGGACACGGCGAATGTCGTAGAGATGTTTGTGTCTGGTGTTATGCCTGTGGGTTCTGTCACAACTATCAAGATAGCGTTTTAGGTCAAGGTTGATATTGGAGTTTAAGGTCCTGTAGATGTAGATTGCACAGTAGTAAGTGTGGATGTACTGAACAGGGAGTAAGTTTAGATCTATGAAGAGTGGGGGGGGGGTGTTGCTAGGGATGGGATTTAGTGATTATTCTTACTGCAGCTTTTTATTGGGTTATTATTGGCTTTAGGTGTGTTGCTGCAGTTGATCCCCAAGCACAAATAGCATAGGTGAGGTATGGATAAATAAGTGAGTGGTATAGTGTGAGAAGGGCATTTTGCGGCACGTAGTATCGTATCTTGGAGAGGATCCCAACCGTTTTGGATACTTTTTTGGTTATGTGTTGGATATGGGTGCTGAAATTGAGGTTGTTGTCAAGGTATAGGCCTAGGAATTTGCCCTCATTATGTCTGGTAATTAGAGTGTTGTCGATCTTCGTGTTAATTTGTGCATCTCCTGCTCTTCTACCAAACATAATATAGTAGGTTTTGTCAGTGTTAAGCGTAAGTTTATTGGCTGTCATCCAAGCCGATATTTTGAGCAGCTCCTCGTTAACAATGGTGTTGAGGGTGGCAAGATTAGGGTGAGAGATGACATAAGTCGTGTCGTCAGCAAAGAGAATGGGTTTCAGGTGTTGGGATACGTTTGGAAGATCATTGATGTATATGAAGAAGAGCAGGGGACCATGGACACTTCCCTGCGGAACTCCAGTATCAAGTGGCCGTGTTGTTGATGCTGTGTCTTTAATGGTGACATACTGATACCTATTAGTAAGGTAAGATTTGAAATAAGCAAGCGCATGGCCTCTTATACCGTAATGGTCAAGTTTGTGGAGTAGGATGTCGTGGTCTACTGTGTCAAAAGCTTTTCTTAGGTCAATAAAAATTCCTAGTGGATATTCCTTATTTTCCAATGCTGTGTAAAGCAGATCTAGCATTTTTATGATTGCATCATTAGTGCTTTTATTTTTCCTGAGTCCAAATTGGCAGGGATTGAGTATGTTTTGTGCCGTTATAAATGAATATAGTCTCCTGTGCACGAGTTTCTCAAAGATTTTGGATAGCAATGGTAAGTTTGATATTGGCCTATAGTTGTTTAAGTCTGTAGGGTCACCACCTTTGTGTATTGGTGTAACTCTTGCCAACTTGAGTAGTTTCGGGAAGGTGCTAGTTTCTAGTGACTTGTTAAAAAGTAATGAAATAGCATGCGAAAGGACATGGGCCGCTCGCTTGTACAGTAATGGTGGGACATGAGACAGATTCCCTGAGTTATTTTTAAGTGACTTTATGATCTCGGTGACTTCCGTGGGCTCAGTTGGTGCAAGATAGAAGGAATTTGGGAAATTCCCATATATGTAGTCCCTGGCATGGCCATTGGTATGTGGGATTTTATTGGCGAGATTAGATCCTATTGTTGAGAAGAAGTCGTTTATCTTGTTAGCTGTGTCAGTGGGATGTAGTGGTGTTTCATTAGGTTTAGTTAGGACAATATTCTTGTTTTTTTCAGTTTGTGGGTCCCTAGAATCTGAGAGAGTGTTTTCCAGGTCTTTTTTATATCTCCTCTAGTGTCTGTGAATCTACTGGAGTAGTATAGTTGTTTGGCTTTCTTTATTACTTTGGTGAGAATTGATGAATAGTGTTTAAGAATATCTTTGTGTATTAAGCCCTGTCTATATTGCTTTTCATATTGGTGTTTCTTGTCAATGGATTTCAGAATGGTGCTGGTTAGCCATGGGCAACCAAGCCGTTTGTTTGTGATCTGTTTCGTTTTTATAGGACAATGTTTGTTGTATAGTCTAAGTAATTTGTTAAGAAAAATGTCTGTCCAGTCATCAATACCATTGGCCTTGGAGAATTCTGAGGACACATACCAGGGCCCTCTCCATACTGAGGACACATACCAGGGCCCACCCCTCCATGCTGAGGACACATACCAGGGCCCTCTCCTCCATGCTGAGGACACATACCAGGGCCCTCTCCTCCATGCTGAGGACACATACCAGGGCCCTCTCCTCCATACTGAGGACACATACCAGGGCCCTCTCCTCCATGCTGAGGACACATACCAGGGCCCTCTCCTCCATGCTGAGGACACATACCAGGGCCCTCTTCTCCATGCTGAGGACACATACCAGGGCCCTCTTCTCTATGCTGAGGACACATACCAGGGCCCTCTCCACCATGCTGAGGACACATACCAGGGCCCTCTCCTCCATGCTGAGGACACATACCAAGGCCCTCTCCTCCCTGCTGATGACACATACCAGGGCCCTCTCCTCCATGCTGAGGATACACACCAGAGCCCTCTCCTCCATGCTGAGGACACATACCAGGGCAATCTCCACCATGCTGAGGACACATACCAGGGCCCTCTCCTCCAGGCTGAGGACACATACCAGGGCCCTCTCCTCCATACTGAGGACACATACCAGGGCCCTCTCCTCCATGCTGAGGACACATACCAGGGCCCTCTCCACCATGCTGAGGACACATACCAGGGTCCTCTCCTCCAGGCTGAGGACACATACCAGGACCCTCTCCTCCATACTGAGGACACATACCAGGGCCCTCTCCTCCAGGCTGAGGACACATATCAGGGCCCTCTCCTCCAGGCTGAGGACACATACAGGGCCATCTCCTCCAGGCTGAGGACACATACCAGGGCCCTCTCCTCCAGGCTGAGGACACATACCAGGGCCCTCTCCTCCAGGCTGAGGACACATACCAGGGCCCTCTCCTCCAGGCTGAGGACACATACAGGGCCCTCTCCTCCAGGCTGAGGACACATACCAGGGCCCTCTCCTCCATGCTGAGGACACATACAGGGCCCTCTCCTCCAGGCTGAGGACACATACCAGGACCCTCTCCTCCAGGCTGAGGACACATACCAGGGCCCTCTCCTCCAGGCTGAGGACACATACCAGGGCCCTCTCCTCCAGGCTGAGGACACATACAGGGCCCTCTCCTCCAGGCTGAGGACACATACCAGGGCCCTCTCCTCCAGGCTGAGGACACATACAGGGCCCTCTCCTCCAGGCTGAGGACACATACCAGTGAGAGTCCTGCACCGGCTGTTGCTTTTAACCTATCATTGCTTAATATATTTCACCGTAAAGTATACAAAGAATCAATGTATATTGTTGATGGTGAACAGTACAACCATTCACAATATTGTTGATGGTGAACAGTACAACCATTCACAATATTGTTGATGGTGAACAGTACAACCATTCACAATATTGTTGATGGTGAACAGTACAACCATTCACAATATTGTTGATGGTGAACAGTACAACCATTCACAATATTGTTGATGGTGAACAGTACAACCATTCACAATATTGTTGATGGTGAACAGTACAACCATTCACAATGTTGTTGATGGTGAACAGTACAACCATTCACAATATTGTTGATGGTGAACAGTACAAAAATTCACAATATTGTTGATGGTGAACAGTACAACCATTCATAATATTGTTGATGGTGAACAGTACAACCATTCACAATATTGTTGATGGTGAACAGTACAAAAATTCACAATATTGTTGATGGTGAACAGTACAACCATTCACAATATTGTTGATGGTGAACAGTACAACCATTCACAATATTGTTGATGGTGAATAGTACAACCATTCATAATATTGTTGATGGTGAACAGTACAACCATTCACAATGTTGTTGATGGTGAACAGTACAACCATTCACAATATTGTTGATGGTGAACAGTACAAAAATTCACAATATTGTTGATGGTGAACAGTACAACCATTCACAATATTGTTGATGGTGAACAGTACAACTATTCACAATATTGTTGATGGTGAACAGTACAACCATTCACAATATTGTTGATGGTGAATAGTACAACCATTCATAATGTTGATGGTGAACAGTACAACCATTCACAATATTGTTGATGGTGAACAGTACAACCATTCACAATATTGTTGATGGAGAACAGTACAACCATTCACAATATCACTGTCTCTTTCAGGCAGTTTTATCTCTGGACAGAGCTCTGGTGGCCTGGGGGTTAACGCTCTCGCTTCACACGGTGAGGGCCTGGGTTCGATTCCCAGCCAGAGTAGAAACATTGGACGTGTTTCTTTCCACCTGTTGTCTATGTTCCCCATCAGTAAAAAATGGATACCTGGGTGTTAGTCGACTGGTGTGGGTCGCATCCTGGGACACTGACCTAATTTGCCCGAGATGCTCAGCATAACAAATGGCTTTCTATATAGTAGTATGTCATTGTTGTCAGCTAGGACTGTATACCATGTACATGTACTTGTAGTAAATAAAGATTATTATTAAGTAATGGTAGCCGGAACAAACATACCCGCAGCTTCCCACACACAGAGAAGAACTTAAGTAATGGTAGCCCCCGCAAACATACCCGCAGCTTCCCACACACACATACCCGCAGCTTCCCACACACATACTCGCAGCCTCCCACACACTCGCAACCTCCCACACACATGCCCGCAGCCTGCGACACACATACCCGCAGCCTGCCACACACATACCCGCAGCCTGCCATACACATACCCGCAGCCTGCCACACACATATCCGCAGCTTGCCACACACATACCCGCAGCCTGCCATACACATACCTGCAGCCTGCCACACACATATCCGCAGCCTGCCACACACATACCCGCAGCCTGCCACACACATATCCGCAGTCTGTCACACACATACCCGCAGCCTGCCACACACATACCCGCAGCCTGCCACACACATATCCACAGCCTGCCACACACATACCCACAGCCTGCCCCGCACATATCCGCAGCCTGCCACACACATACCCGCAGCCTGCCACACACATATCCACAGCCTGCCACACACATACCCGCAGCCTGCCACACACATATCCGCAGTCTGTCACACACATACCCGCAGCCTGCCACACACATACCCGCAGCCTGACACACACATACCCGCAGCCTGCCACTCACATACTCGCAGCCTGCCACACACATACCCGCAGCCTGACACGCACATACCCGCAGCCTGCCACACACATACCCGCAGCCTGCCACACACATATACCCGCAGCCTGCCACACACATACCCGCAGCCTGCCACACACATATCCGCAGCCTGCCACACAGATACCCGCAGCCTGCCACACACATACCCGCAGCCTGCCACACACATATCCGCAACCTGCCACACACATACCCGCAGCCTGCCACACACATACCCGCAGCCTCCCACACACATACCCGCAGCCTCCCACACACATACCCGCAGCCTCCCACACACATACCCAGAGCCTCCCACACACATACCCGCAGCTTGCCACACACATACTCGCAGCCTGCCACACACATACCCGCAGCCTCCAACACACATACCCGCAGCGTGCCACACACACATACCCGCAGCCTCCCACACACATACTCGCAACCTCCCACACACATGCCCGCAGCCTGCCACACACATACCCGCAGCCTGCCACACACATACCTGCAGCCTGCCACACACATATCCGAAGCCTGCCACACAGATACCCGCAGCCACCACACACATACAGGCAGCCTGCCACACACATACCCGCAGCCTGCCACACACATACCCGCAGCCTGCCACACACATACCTGCAGCCTGCCTCACACATATCCGCAGCCTGCCACACACATACCCGCAGCCTGCCACACACATATCCGCAGCCTGCCACACACATACCCGCAGCCTGCCACACACATACCCGCAGCCTGACACACACATACCCGCAGCCTGCCACACACATACCCGCAGCCTGCCACACACATATCCACAGCCTGCCACACACACACCCGCAGCCTGCCACACACATATCCGCAGCCTGCCACACACATACCGCAGCCTGCCACACACATACCCGCAGCCTGCCACACACATATCCACAGCCTGCCACACACATACCCGCAGCCTGCCGCACACATATCCGCAGCCTGCCACACACATACCCGCAGCCTGCCACACACATACCCGCAGCCTGCCACACACATACCCAAAGCCTGCCACACACATACCCGCAGCCTGCCACACACATACCCGCAGCCTGACACACACATACCCGCAGCCTCCCACTCACATACTCGCAGCCTGCCACACACATACCCGCAGCCTGACACGCACATACCCGCAGCCTGCCACACACAGACCCGCAGCCTGCCACACACACATACCCGCAGCCTGCCACACACATACCCGCAGCCTGCCACACACATATCCGCAGCCTGCCACACAGATACCCGCAGCCTGCCACACACATACCCGCAGCCTGCCACACACATATCCGCAGCCTGCCACACACATACCCGCAGCCTGCCACACACATACCCGCAGCCTCCCACACACATACCCGCAGCCTCCCACACACATACCCGCAGCCTCCCACACACATACCCAGAGCCTCCCACACACATACCCGCAGCCTGCCACACACATACCCGCAGCCTGCCACACACATACCCGCAGCCTCCAACACACATTCCCGCAGCGTGCCACACACACATACCCGCAGCCTCCCACACACATACTCGCAACCTCCCACACACATGCCCGCAGCCTGCCACACACATACCCGCAGCCTGCCACACACATACCCGCAGCCTGCCACAAACATACCCGCAGCCTGCCACACACATACAAGCAGCCTGCCACACACATATCCGCAGCCTGCCACACACATATCCGCAGCCTGCCACACACATACCCGCAGCCTGCCACACACATATCCGCAGCCTGCCACACACATACCCGCAGCCTGCCACACACATACCCGCAGCCTGACACACACATACCCGCAGCCTGCCACACACATACCCGCAGCCTGCCACACACATATCCACAGCCTGCCACACACACACCCGCAGCCTGCCACACACATATCCGCAGCCTGCCACACATACCCGCAGCCTGCCACACAGACCCGCAGCCTGCCACACACATATCCGCAGCCTGCCACACACATATCCGCAGCCTGCCACACACATACCCGCAGCCTGCCACACACATACCCGCAGCCTGACACACACATACCCGCAGCCTGCCACTCACATACCCGCAGCCTGCCACACACATACCCGCAGCCTGACACGCACATACCCGCAGCCTGCCACACACATACCCGCAGCCTGCCACACACATATCCGCAGCCTGCCACACACATACCCGCAGCCTGCCACACACATCCCCGCAGCCTGCCACACACATACCCGCAGCCTGCCACACACATACCCGCAGCCTGCCACACACATATCCGCAGCCTGGCACACACATACCCGCAGCCTGCCACACACATACCCGCAGCCTGCCACACACATACCCGCAGCCTGCCACACACATACCCGCAGCCTGCCACACACATACCCACAGCCTGCCACACACATATCCGCAGCCTGAGACACACATATACCCGGAGCCTGCCACACACATACCCGCAGCCTGCCACACACATACCCGAAGCCTGCCACACACATACCCGCAGCCTGCCACACACATACCCGCAGCCTGACACACACATACCCGCAGCCTCCCACTCACATACTCGCAGCCTGCCACACACATACCCGCAGCCTGACACGCACATACCCGCAGCCTGCCACACACATACCCGCATCCTGCCACACACACATACCCGCAGCCTGCCACACACATACCCGCAGCCTGCCACACACATATCCGCAGCCTGCCACACAGATACCCGCAGCCTGCCACACACATACCCGCAGCCTGCCACACACATATCCGCAGCCTGCCACACACATACCCGCAGCCTGCCACACACATACCCGCAGCCTCCCACACACATACCCGCAGCCTCCCACACACATACCCGCAGCCTCCCACACACATACCCAGAGCCTCCCACACACATACCCGCAGCCTGCCACACACATACCCGCAGCCTGCCACACACATACCCGCAGCCTCCAACACACATTCCCGCAGCGTGCCACACACACATACCCGCAGCCTCCCACACACATACTCGCAACCTCCCACACACATGCCCGCAGCCTGCCACACACATACCCGCAGCCTGCCACACACATACCCGCAGCCTGCCACAAACATACCCGCAGCCTGCCACACACATACAAGCAGCCTGCCACACACATATCCGCAGCCTGCCACACAGATACCCGCAGCCTGCCACACACATACCCGCAGCCTGCCACACACATACCCGCAGCCTGCCACACACATACCCGCAGCCTGCCACACACATACCCGCAGCCTGCCACACACATACCTGCAGCCTGCCTCACACATATCCGCAGCCTGCCACACACATACCCGCAGCCTGCCACACACATATCCGCAGCCTGCCACACACATACCCGCAGCCTGCCACACACATACCCGCAGCCTGACACACACATACCCGCAGCCTGCCACACACATACCCGCAGCCTGCCACACACATATCCACAGCCTGCCACACACACACCCGCAGCCTGCCACACACATATCCGCAGCCTGCCACACATACCCGCAGCCTGCCACACATACCCGCAGCCTGCCACACACATATCCGCAGCCTGCCACACACATATCCGCAGCCTGCCACACACATACCCGCAGCCTGCCACACACATACCCGCAGCCTGACACACACATACCCGCAGCCTGCCACTCACATACCCGCAGCCTGCCACACAAATACCCGCAGCCTGACACGCACATACCCGCAGCCTGCCACACACATACCCGCAGCCTGCCACACACATATCCGCAGCCTGCCACACACATACCCGCAGCCTGCCACACACATCCCCGCAGCCTGCCACACACATACCCGCAGCCTGCCACACACATACACGCAGCCTGCCACACACATATCCGCAGCCTGGCACACACATACCCGCAGCCTGCCACACACATACCCGCAGCCTGCCACACACATACCCGCAGCCTGCCACACACATACCCGCAGCCTGCCACACACATACCCACAGCCTGCCACACACATATCCGCAGCCTGAGACACACATATACCCGGAGCCTGCCACACACATACCCGCAGCCTGCCACACACATACCCGCAGCCTGCCATACACATACCCACAGCCTGCCACACACATATCCGCAGCCTGCCACACACATACCCGCAGCCTGCCACACACATACCCGCAGCCTGCCACACACATATCCGCAGCCTGCCACACACATACCCGCAGCCTGCCACACACATATCCGCAGCCTGCCACACACATCCCGCAGCCTGCCACACACATACCTGCAGCCTGCCACACACATCCCGCAGCCTGCCACACACATACCTGCAGCCTGCCACACACATATCCGCAGCCTGCCACACACATACCCGCAGCCTGCCACACACATATCCGCAGCCTGCCACACACATACCCGCAGCCTGCCACACACATACCCGCAGCCTGACACACACATACCCGCAGCCTGCCACACACATACCCGCAGCCTGCCACACACACATACCCGCAGCCTGCCACACACATACCCGCAGCCTGCCACACACACATACCCGCAGCCTGCCACACACATACCCGCAGCCTGACACACACATACCCGCAGCCTGCCACACACATACCCGCAGCCTGCCACACATACCCGCAGCCTGCCACACACATACCCGCAGCCTGCCACACACACATACCCGCAGCCTGCCACACACATACCCGCAGCCTGCCACACACACATACCCGCAGCCTGCCACACACATACCCGCAGCCTGCCACACACATACCCGCAGCCTGCCACACACACATACCCGCAGCCTGCCACACACATACCCGCAGCCTGCCACACACACATACCCGCAGCCTGCCACACACATACCCGCAGCCTGCCACACACACACACCCGCAGTCTGCCACACACACATACCCGCAGCCTGCCACACACATACCCGCAGCCTGCCACACACACATACCCGCAGCCTGCCACACACATACCCGCAGCCTGCCACACACATACCCGCAGCCTGCCACACACATATCCGCAGCCTGCCACACACACATACCCGCAGCCTGCCACACACATACCCGCAGCCTGCCACACACACATACCCGCAGCCTGCCACACACACATACCCGCAGCCTGCCACACACACACATACCCGCAGCCTGCCACACACACATACCCTCAGCCTGCCACACACACATACCCGCAGCCTGCCACACACACATACCCGCAGCCTGCCACACACACATACCCGCAGCCTGCCACACACACATACCCGCAGCCTGCCACACACACATACCCGCAGCCTGCCACAAACACATACCCGCAGCCTGCCACACACACATACCCGCAGCCTGACACACACACACACCCACAGCCTGCCACACACACATACCCGCAGCCTGCCACACACACATACCCGCAGCCTGCCACACACACATACCCGCAGCCTGCCACACACACATACCAGCAGCCTGACACACACACACACCCGCAGCCTGCCACACACACATACCCGCAGCCTGCCACACACACATACCCGCAGCCTGCCACACACACATACCCGCAGCCTGCCACACACACATACCCGCAGCCTGACACACACACACACCCGCAGCCTGCCACACACACATACCCGCAGCCTGCCACACACACATACCCGCAGCCTGCCACACACACATACCCGCAGCCTGCCACACACACATACCCGCAGCCTGCCACACACACATACCCGCAGCCTGCCACACACACATACCCGCAGCCTGACACACACACATACCCGCAGCCTGCCACACACACACCCGCAGCCTGCCACACACACATACCCGCAGCCTGCCACACACACATACCCGCAGCCTGACACACACACATACCCGCAGCCTGCCACACACACACCCGCAGCCTGCCACACACACATACCCGCAGCCTGCCACACACACATACCCGCAGCCTGCCACACACACATACCCGCAGCCTGCCACACACACATACCCGCAGCCTGCCACACACACATACCCGCAGCCTGCCACACACACATACCCGCAGCCTGACACACACACATACCCGCAGCCTGCCACACACACACCCGCAGCCTGCCACACACACATACCCGCAGCCTGCCACACACACATACCCGCAGCCTGACACACACACATACCCGCAGCCTGCCACACACACACCCGCAGCCTGCCACACACACATACCCGCAGCCTGCCACACACACATACCCGCAGCCTGCCACACACACATACCCGCAGCCTGCCACACACACATACCCGCAGCCTGCCACACACATACCCGCAGCCTGCCACACACACATACCCGCAGCCTGCCACACACACATACCCGCAGCCTGCCACACACATACCCGCAGCCTGCCACACACACATACCCGCAGCCTGCCACACACAGGGAACAACATAAACTGTACTGAACACTTCAAGTTAACAATGTTCTCTAGTTGTACTTATGAATTTATTAAAATTCTTCTGCCACAGTTTTCACTCCAGTAAACTCCTAGACGTAGACGAAGCCATTAAGTATTTCCTTATACATTTAATTAAAGTTCTCTCATTTTCCCTTTCCAGAAGAAATAGTTCAAGCGCTTCAAGGATTTTCCAGAAATTTAACTGTATCAGAAATTTTTCCTATGAGGATAGACTGAGGCCATGAATCAGCACTCTCTAGAAAGGCGTAGAATTAGGGGGGATATGATCGAGGTGTATAAATGGAGAAAAGGATGTAAATAGCGTTCTGAAAATATCTAGCCAAGACAGGACTCGCAGCAGTGGTTTCAATTTGGAAAAATTCAGATTCAATAAGGATATAGGAAAGCACTGGTTTGGTAATAGAGTTGTGGATGAGTGGAACAAACTCCCGAGTACCGTTACAGAAGCTAAGACCTTGTGTAGTTTTAAAAATAGGTTGGATAAATACATGACTGGGTGTGGGTGGGTGTGAGATGGACCTGACTAGCTTGTGCTACTAGGTCAGATGCCGCGCTCCTTCCTTAACTGACTAGGTGGTCATTGTTCTTGGCCGGGGGTGGCATGGACCTGCTTCGCATGGGTCAGTCGGCCTGTTGCAGTGTTCCTTCTTTCTTATGTTCTTATGTTCTTATTTATATTCAGTACGTGAAGTCTACAACCTTCATAGTAGTTCCATCTGTGAGATCTGACGCGGCTGGAAAAGTGTTGAGTACAACACAATAGTGCAGTGTGATAACACAACACAATAGTGCAGTGTGATAACACAACACAATAGTGCAGTGTGATAACACAACACAATAGTCGAGGTGTGATAACACAACACAATAGTCCAGTGTGATAACACAACACAATAGTCCAGGTGTGATAACACAACACAATAGTCGAGGTGTGATAACACAACACAATAGTCCAGTGTGATAACACAACACAATAGTCGAGGTGTGATAACACAACACAATAGTCCAGGTGTGATAACACAACACAATAGTCCAGGTGTGATAACACAACACAATAGTCCAGTGTGATAACACAACACAATAGTCCAGGTGTGATAACACAACACAATAGTCCAGGTGTGATAACACAACACAATAGTCGAGGTGTGATAACACAACACAATAGTCGAGGTGTGATAACACAACACAATAGTCCAGGTGTGATAAGACAACACAATAGTCCAGTGTGATAACACAACACAATAGTCCAGTGTGATAACACAGCACAATAGTCCAGGTGTGATAACACAACACAATAGTCCAGTGTGATAAGACAACACAATAGTATAGGTGTGATAACACAACACAATAGTCGAGGTGTGATAACACAACACAATAGTCCAGTGTGATAAGACAACACAATAGTATAGGTGTGATAACACAACACAATAGTCGAGGTGTGATAACACAACACAATAGTCCAGGTGTGATAAGACAACACAATAGTATAGGTGTGATAACACAACACAATAGTCCAGGTGTGATAACACAACACAATAGTCCAGTGTGATAAGACAACACAATAGTCCAGGTGTGATAACACAACACAATAGTCCAGGTGTGATAACACAACACAATAGTCGAGGTGTGATAACACAACACAATAGTCCAGGTGTGATAACACAATACAATAGTCCAGGTGTGATAACACAATACAATAGTCCAGGTGTGATAACACAACACAATAGTCCAGGTGTGATAACACAATACAATAGTCCAGGTGTGATAAGACAACACAATAGTCCACGTGTGATAACTCAATACAATAGTCCAGGTGTGATAACACAACACAATAGTCCAGGTGTGATAACACAATACAATAGTCCAGGTGTGATAACACAACACAATAGTCCAGGTGTGATAACACAACACAATAGTCTAGATGTGATAACACAATAGTCCAGGTGTGATAACACAACACAGTAGTCCAGGTGTAATAACACAACACAATAGTCCAGGTGTGATAACACAATAGTCCAGGTGTGATAACACAATAGTCCAGGTGTGATAACACAACACAATAGTCCAGGTGTGATAACACAATAGTCCAGGTGTAATAACACAACACAATAGTCCAGGTGTGATAACACAATAGTCCAGGTGTGATAACACAATAGTCCAGGTGTGATAACACAATAGTCCAGGTGTGATAAAACAATAGTCCAGGTGTGATAACACAATAGTCCAGGTGTGATAACACAATAGTCCAGGTGTGATAACACAATAGTCCAGGTGTGATAACACAACACAATAGTCCAGTGTGATAACACAATAGTCCAGGTGTGATAACACAACACAATAGTCCAGATGTGATAACACAATAGTCCAGGTGTGATAACACAATAGTCCAGGTGTGATAACACAACACAATAGTCCAGGTGTGATAACACAATAGTCCAGGTGGGATAACACAATAGTCCAGATGTGATAACACAACACAATAGTCCAGGTGTGATAACACAATAGTCCAGGTGGGATAACACAATAGTCCAGATGTGATAACACAACACAATAGTCCAGATGTGATAACACAACACAATAGTCCAGATGTGATAACACAACACAATAGTCCAGTGTGACAACACAACACAGTATTCCAGATGTGATAACACAATAGTCCAGGTGTGATAACACAACACAATAGTCCAGGTGTGATAACACAATAGTCCAGATGAGATAAGACAACACAATAGTCCAGGTGTGATAACACAATAGTCCATGTGTGATAACACAACACAATAGTCCAGGTGTGATAACACAAAAGTCCAGATGTGATAACACAACACAATAGTCCAGGTGTGATAACACAATAGACCAGATGTGATAACACAATAGTCCATGTGTGATAACACAATAGTCCAGGTGTGATAACACAATAGTCCAGGTGTGATAACACAATAATCCAGATGTGATAACACAATAGTCCAGGTGTGATAACACAATAGTCCAGATGTGATAACACAATAGTCCAGATGTGATAACACAATAGTCGAGGTGTGATAACACAACACAATAGTCGAGGTGTGATAACACAACACAATAGTCGAGGTGTGATAACACAATAGTCGAGGTGTGATAACACAACACAATAGTCGAGGTGTGATAACACAACACAATAGTCGAGGTGTGATAACACAACACAATAGTCGAGGTGTGATAACACAATAGTCGAGGTGTGATAACACAACACAATAGTCGAGGTGTGATAACACAATAGTCGAGGTGTGATAACACAACACAATAGTCGAGGTGTGATAACACAACACAATAGTCGAGGTGTGATAACACAACACAATAGTCGAGGTGTGATAACACAATAGTCGAGGTGTGATAACACAACACAATAGTCGAGGTGAGATAACACAACACAATAGTCGAGGTGAGATAACACAACACAATAGTCGAGGTGTGATAACACAATAGTCGAGGTGTGATAACACAACACTGTCATGTAGGACATTATCCGTGCCACACACGCTGTCATGTAGGACATTATCAGTGCCACACACGCTGTCATGTAGGACATTATCAGTGCCACACACGCTGTCATGTAGGACATTATCAGTGCCACACACGCTGTCATGTAGGACATTATCAGTGCCACACACGCTGTCTTGTAGGACATTATCCGTGCCACACACGCTGTCATGTAGGACATTATCAGTGCCACACACGCTGTCTTGTAGGACATTATCCGTGCCACACACGCTGTCATGTAGGACATTATCAGTGCCACACACGCTGTCATGTAGGACATTATCAGTGCCACACACGCTGTCTTGTAGGACATTATCCGTGCCACACACGCTGTCATGTAGGACATTATCAGTGCCACACACGCTGTCTTGTAGGACATTATCCGTGCCACACACGCTGTCATGTAGGACATTATCAGTGCCACACACGCTGTCTTGTAGGACATTATCCGTGCCACACACGCTGTCATGTAGGACATTATCCGTGCCACACACACTGTCATGTAGGACATTATCCGTGCCACACACGCTGTCATGTAGGACATTATCCATGCCACACACACTGTCATGTAGGGCATTATCCGTGCCACACACACTGTCATGCAGGACATTATCCATGCCACACACACTGTCATGTAGGACATTATCCGTGCCACACATACTGCCATGTAGAACATTACCCGTGCCACACACACTGTAATGTAGAACATTATCCGTGCCCCACAAACTGTCATGTAGGACATTATCCGTGCCCCACTCACACTGTCATGTAGAACATTATCCGTGCCACACACACTGTCATGTAGGACATTATCCGTGCCACACACACTGTCATGTAGGACATTAACCCTTTCAGGGTCGAAAATTCCCTCTCCGAGACTTGTTCTCAGGGTCGCTATATTTTCAAAAAAAAAAAAAAAAATATTATGAAAAGATAAAGAATCTTTTTCCAATCATAATGACACCAAAAGTATGAAATTTGATGGAAAACTTCCGGAATTATGCTCTCGCGAAGATAGCGGTCTCGACGATGTTTACGCATCGGCGATTTTGCCCACTTTGAGCCCTATTTTCGGCCAATTCCACTGTACTAGTCGACAAATATGACAACTATATCGCTAGAACTTCATTTGTTCTATTAAATGAGTACTAGAAACCAGCCATTTACCGAATTTAACTATCCAATACCGTGGTCAGAATTTAGCTATTTTACCAATTTCACACAAATTTCAAAAAATGCCAATTTCCGAAAAGGGTCCAGAATAAACAAGAAAGACATTCCTGGCACTAAAATAACATTTTCTCTGTCACGTCCCCACGCCCCTCTTACATTCTTTTGCCTTCCACTTTGAATTTTATTTTCACAAAAAATAGAAGAATTACTGTTATGTAGACTACTGCATTAGTGTAGAAATGATATAAATAATATCAGCGCGCTTGTGAAAGAATATTAGACTCACCAGTTGACGTGTATTGGACGCGTAGCACGATTTGTTTACTTTTGAACTTTGGTAAAAATCGAACATTTCTGCTACTTTGAGCTCATTTTCAAGGTACTTTTCATTGCAAAACCAGTCAAAATCATCTCAATTTCTGTAATATACCTTCCATTCTATAAAATGAGACCAGGAAAACTAGAATACAACAATAAATACCATACGAAAATACAGTGCAAAGTCGCTGTTTTAATCCAAAAACACGGTCAAAGTTTTTTTTCTCATTACTTACTGTGTGCTGCAGGATTTTTTTTATACTGCGCACACTGACCACAAAGACCCATTCCTTCATATGTAGGCCTACCAGCTTTCTCTCACTAGATTTGAGGGCGCTAGAATTTAGGCGTACTAGTACATCAAAAACCCTGGTGCGTAAGCCGTACTAGTACGTCCAAAACCCTGAAAGGATTAATTAAGGACATTATCCGTGCCACACACACTGTTTGAAAGCGTTGAATAACTTTCCAGTTTTGAATACACCTTAGCTTTCTACTTCCTCTTATGTTAATATTTATTTACCCACACTACCCTAATATTTATTATTCTGTTTACACTATCAAATAATCCAGAGGAATTATGTATTTCTTTCTACCGACACATACCTCAGTTACCACATTGTTGTGTATCATACAACATATATCTCAGATACCACATTGTTGTGTATCATACAACACATACCTCAGTTACCACATTGTTGTGTATCATACAACACATACCTCAGTTACCACATTGTTGTGTATCATACAACACATACCTCAGTTACAACATTGTTGTGTATCATACAACACATACCTCAGTTACCACATTGTTGTCTATCATACAACACATACCTCAGATACCACATTGTTGTGTATCATACAACACATACCTCAGTTACCACATTGTTGTGTATCATACAAGACATACCTCAGTTACCACATTGTTGTGTATCATACAACACATACCTCAGTTACCACATTGTTGTGTATCATACAACACATACCTCAGATACCACATTGCTGTGTATCATACAACACATACCTCAGATACCACATTGTTGTGTATCATACAACACATACCTCAGATACCACATTGTTGTGTATCATACAACACATACCTCAGTTGCCACATTGTTGTGTATTATACAACACATACCTCAGATACCACATTGTTGTGTATCATACAACACATACCTCAGATACCACATTGTTGTGTATCATACAACACATACCTCAGTTACCACATTGTTGGGTATCATACAACACATACCTCAGATTCCACATTGTTGTGTATCATACAACACATACCTCAGATACCACATTGTTGTGTATCATGCAACACATACCTCAGTTACCACATTGTTGTTTATCATACAACACATACCTCAGTTACCACGTTGTTGTGCATCATACAACACATACCTCAGATACCACATTGCTGTGTATCATACAACACATACCTCAGATACCACATTGTTGTGTATCATGCAACACATACCTCAGATACCACATTGTTGTGTATCATACAACATATACCTCAGTTACCACATTGTTGTGTATCATACAACACATACCTCAGTTACCACATTGTTGTGTATCATGCAACACATACCTCAGATACCACATTGTTGTGTATCATACAACACATACCTCAGTTACCACATTGTTGTGTATCATACAACACATACCTCAGTTACCACATTGTTGTGTATCATACAAGACATACCTCAGTTACCACATTGTTGTGTATCACACAACACATACCTCAGTTACCACGTTGTTGTGCATCATACAACACATACCTCAGTTACCACATTGTTGTGTATCATACAACACATACCTCAGTTACCACATTGTTGTGTATCATACAACACATACCTCAGTTACCACATTGTTGTGTATCATACAACACATACCTCAGATACCACATTGTTGTGTATCATGCAACACATACCTCAGTTACCACATCGTTGTGTATCATACAACACATACCTCAGTTACCACATTGTTGTGTATCATACAACACATACCTCAGTTACCACATTGTTGTGGTAACACATACTTCAGTTACCACATTGTTGTGTATCATACAACACATACCTCAGATACCACATTGTTGTGAATCATACAACATATACCTCAGATTCCACATTGTTGTGTATCATACAACACATACCTCAGATACCACATTGTTGTGTATCATGCAACACATACCTCAGTTACCACATTGTTGTGTATCATACAACACATACCTCAGTTACCACGTTGTTGTGCATCATACAACACATACCTCAGTTTTCACATTGTTGTGTATCATACAACACATACCTCAGTTACCACATTGTTGTGTATCATACAATACATACCTCAGATACCACATTGTTGTGTATCATGGTGCACATACCTCAGATACCACATTGTTATGTATCATACAACACATACCTCAGATACCACATTGTTGTGTATCATGATTCTGCCTCTACAACTTGTTGAAGCTGTGAATGATCCTGCCTCCACCACTTGTTGTTGAAGCTGTGAATGATCCTGCCTCCACCACTTGTTGAAGCTGTGAATGATCCTGCCTCCACCACTTGTTGTTGAAGCTGTGAATGATCCTGCCTCCACCACTTGTTGATGAAGCTGTGAATGATCCTGCCTCCACCACTTGTTGAAGCTATGAATGATCCTGCCTCCACCACTTGTTGTTGAAGCTGTGAATGCTCATGCCTCCACCACTTGTTGTTGAAGCTGTGAATGATCCTGCCTCCACCACTTATTGAAGCTGTGAATGATCCTGCCTCCACCACTTGTTGGTGAAACTGTGAATGATTCTGCCTCCACCACTTGTTGGTGAAGCTGTGAATGATCCTGCCTCCACCACTTGTTGAAGCTGTGAATGATCCTGCCTCTACCACTTGTTGTTGAAGCTATGAATGATCCTGCCTTCCACCACTTGTTGACGCTGTGAATGATCCTGCCTCCACCACTTGTTGGTGAAACTGTGAATGATCCTGCCTCCACCACTTGTTGGTGAATCTGTGAATGATCCTGCCTCCACCACTTGTTGATGAAGCTGTGAATGATCCTGCCCCCACCACTTGTTGAAGCTTTGAATGATCCTGCCTCCACAACTTTTTGTTGAAGCTGTGAATGATCCTGCCTCCACCACTTGTTGTTGAAGCTGTGAATGATCCTGCCTCCACCACTTGTTGTTGAAGCTGTGAATGATCCTGCCTCCACCACTTGTTGTTGAAGCTGTGAATGATCCTGCCTCCACCACTTGTTGAAGCGGTGAGTGATCCTGCCTCCACCACTTGTTGGTGAAGCTGTGAATGATCCTGCCTCCACCACTTGTTGTTGAAGTTGTGAATGATCCTGCCTCCACCACTCGTTTGTGAAGCTGTGAATGATCCTGCCTCCACCACTTGTTGATGCGGTGAGTGATCCTGCCTCCACCACTTGTTGGTGAAGCGGTGAATGATCCTGCCTCCACCACTTGTTGTTGATGCGGTGAATGATCCTGCCTCCACCACTTGTTGAAGCTGTGAATGATCCTGCCTCCACCACTTGTTGTTGAAGCTGCGAATGATCCTGCCTCCACCACTTGTTTTTGAAGCTGCGAATGATCCTGCCTCCACCACTTGTTGTTGAAGCTGTGAATGCTCCTGCCTCCACCACTTGTTGTTGAAGCTGTGAATGATCCTGCCTCCACCCCTTGTTGTTGATTCGGTGAATGATCCTGCCTCCACCCCTTGTTGTTGGTGCGGTGAATGATCCTGCCTCCACCCCTTGTTGTTGGTGCGGTGAATGATCCTGCTTCCACCCCTTGTTGTTGAAGCTGTGAATGATCCTGCCTCCACCACTTGTTGTTGATTCGGTGAATGATCCTGCCTCCACCACTTGTTGTTGAAGCTGTGAATGATCCTGCCTCCACCACTTGTTGTTGAAGCTGTGAATGATCCTGCCTCCACCACTTGTTGTTGATTCGGTGAATGATCCTGCCTCCACCACTTGTTGTTGAAGCTGTGAATGATCCTGCCTCCACCACTTGTTGTTGATTCGGTGAATGATCCTGCCTCCACCACTTGTTGTTGAAGCTGTGAATGATCCTGCCTCCACCACTTGTTGTTGAAGCGGTGAATGATCCTGCCTCCTCCACTTGTTGTTGAAGCTGTGAATGATCCTGCCTCCACCACTTGTTGTTGAAGCTGTGAATGATCCTGCCTCCACCACTTGTTGTTGAAGCGGTGAATGATCCTGCCTCCACCACTTGTTGTTGAAGCTGTGAATGATCCTGCCTCCACCACTTGTTGTTGAAGCGGTGAATGATCCTGCCTCCACCCCTTGTTGTTGATTCGGTGAATGATCCTGCCTCCACCACTTGTTGTTGAAGCTGCGAATGATCCTGCCTCCACCACTTGTTGTTGAAGCTGTGAATGATCCTGCCTCCACCACTTGTTGTTGAAGCTGTGAATGATCCTGCCTCCACCCCTTGTTGTTGATTCGGTGAATGATCCTGCCTCCACCCCTTGTTGTTGATTCGGTGAATGATCCTGCCTCCACCCCTTGTTGTTGATTCGGTGAATGATCCTGCCTCCACCACTTGTTGTTGAAGCGGTGAATGATCCTGCCTCCACCACTTGTTGTTGAAGCTGTGAATGATCCTGCCTCCACCCCTTGTTGTTGATTCGGTGAATGATCCTGCCTCCACCCCTTGTTGTTGATTCGGTGAATGATCCTGCCTCCACCCCTTGTTGTTGATTCGGTGAATGATCCTGCCTCCACCCCTTGTTGTTGATTCGGTGAATGATCCTGCCTCCACCCCTTGTTGTTGATTCGGTGAATGATCCTGCCTCCACCCCTTGTTGTTGATTCGGTGAATGATCCTGCCTCCACCACTTGTTGTTGAAGCGGTGAATGATCCTGCCTCCACCACTTGTTGTTGAAGCTGTGAATGATCCTGCCTCCACCACTTGTTGTTGAAGCTGTGAATGATCCTGCCTCCACCCCTTGTTGTTGATTCGGTGAATGATCCTGCCTCCACCCCTTGTTGTTGATTCGGTGAATGATCCTGCCTCCACCCCTTGTTGTTGATTCGGTGAATGATCCTGCCTCCACCACTTGTTGTTGAAGCGGTGAATGATCCTGCCTCCACCACTTGTTGTTGAAGCGGTGAATGATCCTGCCTCCACCACTTGTTGTTGAAGCGGTGAATGATCCTGCCTCCACCACTTGTTGTTGAAGCTGTGAATGATCCTGCCTCCACCACTTGTTGTTGATTCGGTGAATGATCCTGCCTCCACCCCTTGTTGTTGGTGCGGTGAATGATCCTGCCTCCACCCCTTGTTGTTGATTCGGTGAATGATCCTGCCTCCACCCCTTGTTGTTGATTCGGTGAATGATCCTGCCTCCACCCCTTGTTGTTGGTGCGGTGAATGATCCTGCCTCCACCCCTTGTTGTTGATTCGGTGAATGATCCTGCCTCCACCCCTTGTTGTTGATTCGGTGAATGATCCTGCCTCCACCCTTGTTGTTGATTCGGTGAATGATCCTGCCTCCACCCCTTGTTGTTGGTGCGGTGAATGATCCTGCCTCCACCCCTTGTTGTTGTTGATTCGGTGAATGATCCTGCCTCCACCCCTTGTTGTTGATTCGGTGAATGATCCTGCCTCGGTGAATGATCCTGCCTCCACCCCTTGTTGTTGATTCGGTGAATGATCCTGCCTCCACCCCTTGTTGTTGATTCGGTGAATGATCCTGCCTCCACCACTTGTTGTTGAAGCGGTGAATGATCCTGCCTCCACCACTTGTTGTTGAAGCGGTGAATGATCCTGCCTCCACCACTTGTTGTTGAAGCTGTGAATGATCCTGCCTCCACCCCTTGTTGTTGATTCGGTGAATGATCCTGCCTCCACCCCTTGTTGTTGATTCGGTAAATGATCCTGCCTCCACCACTTGTTGTTGAAGCGGTGAATGATCCTGCCTCCACCACTTGTTGTTGAAGCTGTGAATGATAATGCCTCCACCACTTGTTGTTGAAGCTGCGAATGATCCTGCCTCCACCACTTGTTGTTGAAGCTGCGAATGATCCTGCCTCCACCACTTGTTGTTGAAGCTGTGAATGATCCTGCCTCCACCACTTGTTGTTGAAGCTGTGAATGATCCTGCCTCCACCACTTGTTGTTGAAGCTGCGAATGATCCTGCCTCCACCACTTGTTGTTGAAGCTGTGAATGATCCTGCCTCCACCACTTGTTGTTGAAGCTGCGAATGATCCTGCCTCCACCCCTTGTTGTTGATTCGGTGAATGATCCTGCCTCCACCCCTTGTTGTTGATTCGGTGAATGATCCTGCCTCCACCACTTGTTGTTGAAGCTGTGAATGATCCTGCCTCCACCCCTTGTTGTTGATTCGGTGAATGATCCTGCCTCCACCACTTGTTGTTGAAGCTGCGAATGATCCTGCCTCCACCCCTTGTTGTTGATTCGGTGAATGATCCTGCCTCCACCCCTTGTTGTTGATTCGGTGAATGATCCTGCCTCCCCCACTTGTTGTTGAAGCTGTGAATGATCCTGCCTCCACCCCTTGTTGTTGATTCGGTGAATGATCCTGCCTCCACCCCTTGTTGTTGGTGCGGTGAATGATCCTGCCTCCACCACTTGTTGTTGAAGCTGCGAATGATCCTGCCTCCACCACTTGTTGTTGAAGCTGTGAATGATCCTGCCTCCACCACTTGTTGTTGAAGCTGCGAATGATCCTGCCTCCACCACTTGTTGTTGAAGCTGTGAATGATCCTGCCTCCACCACTTGTTGTTGAAGCTGTGAATGATCCTGCCTCCACCACTTGCTGTTGAAGCTGTGAATGATCCTGCCTCCACCACTTGTTGTTGAAGCTGTGAATGATCCTGCCTCCACCACTTGTTGTTGATTCGGTGAATGATCCTGCCTCCACCCCTTGTTGTTGATTCGGTGAATGATCCTGCCTCCACCCCTTGTTGTTGGTGCGGTGAATGATCCTGCCTCCACCCCTTGTTGTTGATTCGGTGAATGATCCTGCCTCCACCCCTTGTTGTTGGTGCGGTGAATGATCCTGCCTCCACCACTTGTTGTTGAAGCTGCGAATAATCCTGCCTCCACCACTTGTTGTTGATTCGGTGAATGATCCTGCCTCCACCACTTGTTGTTGAAGCGGTGAATGATCCTGCCTCCACCACTTGTTGTTGAAGCTGTGAATGATTCTGCCTTCACCACTTGTTGTTGAAGCTGCGAATGATTCTGCCTCCACCACTTGTTGTTGATTCGGTGAATGATCCTGCCTCCACCACTTGTTGTTGATTCGGTGAATGATCCTGCCTCCACCACTTGTTGTTGAAGCGGTGAATGATCCTGCCTCCACCACTTGTTGTTGAAGCTGTGAATGATCCTGCCTCCACCACTTGTTGTTGAAGCTGTGAATGATCCTGCCTCCACCACTTGTTGTTGAAGCTGTGAATGATCCTGCCTCCACCACTTGTTGTTGATTCGGTGAATGATCCTGCCTCCACCACTTGTTGTTGATTCGGTGAATGATCCTGCCTCCACCACTTGTTGTTGATTCGGTGAATGATCCTGCCTCCACCACTTGTTGTTGATTCGGTGAATGATCCTGCCTCCACCACTTGTTGTTGAAGCTGTGAATGATCCTGCCTCCACCATTTGTTGTTGATTCGGTGAATGATCCTGCCTCCACCACTTGTTGTTGATTCGGTGAATGATCCTGCCTCCACCACTTGTTGTTGATTCGGTGAATGATCCTGCCTCCACCACTTGTTGTTGAAGCTGTGAATGATCCTGCCTCCACCACTTGTTGTTGATTCGGTGAATGATCCTGCCTCCACCACTTGTTGTTGATTCGGTGAATGATCCTGCCTCCACCACTTGTTGTTGAAGCTGTGAATGATCCTGCCTCCACCACTTGTTGTTGATTCGGTGAATGATCCTGCCTCCACCAATTGTTGTTGAAGCGGTGAATGATCCTGCCTCCACCACTTTTTTCACCTCGTTCCACTTTCTAACATCTTTGAGCCTAAAGAGTTTTTTTCTAACATTTCTTACATAGCTGTCCTTCTAACTTTCAGCCCTGCTCACGTGTCCCTGTTTCCCGTCTCTCTCTCTCTTTCTCTCTCTTCAATCCCTCTCATAATTTTGCACGTCATGATCATGTTCCGTCTCGTTCGTCTGTCCTCCAATGTCATTAAGCTTCGCGCTTGAAATATATCCTCATAGTCCAGGACTAACCTCATTGGATGTTTATGCTCTTTTCCCACATTCTCTATTTGCTTGATTAGGTGGGGGGGGGGGGACCGGTCAACACTAGTGCCGCGTCTTTCAAGTTTTTTTATAATTTATGCCTTAGTGCTGCAAAAGACTTATTTGCTGACGTTTTCAGAACCCAGTCTTAGATTTAACGTTTCGTGTCGTTGGTTATATGGTTGACAGGTGTCTCAGACACCTTCTTGAAGAAGATTTGTAACCTTTGTACTGGACACCTGTACTCTTTTTCTGGTCTTCATTGCCCTTCAGTTCAGAACTATCTTATTTTTAGCTCTTGGTCCTGCTTCCTTACCTGTAGTGTGCGACCTGCAGTGTGCTACCTGCAGTGTGCGACCTGCAGTGTGCTACCTGCAGTGTGCTACCTGCAGTGTGCTACCTGCAGTGTGCGACCTGCAGTGTGGGACCTGCAGTGTGCGACCTGCAGTGTGCTACCTGCAGTGTGCGACCTGCAGTGTGCGACCTGCAGTGTGCGACCTGCAGTGTGCTACCTGCAGTGTGCGACCTGCAGTGTGCTACCTGCAGTGTGCTACCTGCAGTGTGCTACCTGCAGTGTGCGACCTGCAGTGTGGGACCTGCAGTGTGCGACCTGCAGTGTGCTACCTGCAGTGTGCGACCTGCAGTGTGCGACCTGCAGTGTGCGACCTGCAGTGTGCTACCTGCAGTGTGCGACCTGCAGTGTGCTACCTGCAGTGTGCTACCTGCAGTGTGCGACCTGCAGTGTGCGACCTGCAGTGTGCTACCTGCAGTGTGCTACCTGCAGTGTGCGACCTGCAGTGTGGGACCTGCAGTGTGCGACCTGCAGTGTGCGACCTGCAGTGTGCGACCTGCAGTGTGCTACCTGCAGTGTGCGACCTGCAGTGTGCGACCTGCAGTGTGCTACCTGCAGTGTGCTACCTGCAGTGTGCGACCTGCTGTGTGCTACCTGCAGTGTGCGACCTGCAGTGTGCGACCTGCAGTGTGCGACCTGCAGTGTGCTACCTGCAGTGTGCGACCTGCAGTGTGCGACCTGCAGTGTGCTACCTGCAGTGTGCGACCTGCAGTGTGCGATCTGCAGTGTGCGACCTGCAGTGTGCGACCTGCAGTGTGCTACCTGCAGTGTGCGACCTGCAGTGTGCGACCTGCCGTCACATTCACATTATTCCATTCGTTGATAACCATGAAGTTGAAATACTTCCTGACATCTCTGTAACTCACCCCCTATAACTGTGGAAGTAACTTCGTTATACACTATTGCATTTTCACCACTTTTTTATCATGTTAGTGTTGCATTCTTCAAGACTTGCCAGACATATGTATGAAAGTGCCATGAATACTCTCATAGTTGACATTCAAGAAGGTTATTCTAATGTCTGCCAAACGAGCAATAGCTACAGAATTTACTCAGCTGACATGTGCCTCCGGTACATATCATTGCTTACGTTACTTTGGTATGTGATCTTTCATTGGAGAATAATTTGTGTGACCTTTATTAATATTTGTCTGTGGAGTTCCATTATAAAAACGCTACAGTAATCACCAGGAAAATAAGACTTTTTTCAACATCACTGAATTATTTTATATAATTATTGTTGAATGTCCTCTGAGTAGTGGAGGGAACAACAGAATATTGATGGTGCTATGAATGAATCCAAGTAACAGGAATGGAGGGAACAACAGAATATTGATGGTGCTATGAATGAATCCAAGTAACAGGAATGGAGGGAACAACAGAATATTGATGGTGCTATGAATGAATCCAAGTAACAGGAATGGAGGGAACAACAGAATATTGATGGTGCTATGAATAAATCCAAGTAACAGGAATGGAGGGAACAACAGAATATTGATGGTGCCATGAATGAATCCAAGTAACAGGAATGGAGGGAACAACAGAATATTGATGGTGCTATGAATGAATCCAAGTAACAGGAATGGAGGGAACAACAGAATATTGATGGTGCTATGAATGAATCCAAGTAACAGGAATGGAGGGAACAACAGAATATTGATGGTGCTATGAATAAATCCAAGTAACAGGAATGGAGGGAACAACAGAATATTGATGGTGCCATGAATGAATCCAAGTAACAGGAATGGAGGGAACAACAGAATATTGATGTTGCTATGAATAAATCCAAGTAACAGGAATGGAGGGAACAACAGAATATTGATGGTGCCATGAATGTATCAAAGTAACAGGAAATGAGGGAACAACAGAATATTGATGGTGCTATGAATGAATCAAAGTAACAGGAATGGAGGGAACAACAGAATATTGATGGTGCCACGAATGAATCAAAGTAACAGGAATGGAAGGAACAATTTTCCATGAGGAGAACAATGGATTTTTCATTGTACCCTATACTGCTCATGGTAGGAGGAACGAAGGAACAATGGCGCCATGCCTAGATCTTGGTGCGGAGAAAGGACTATAAGGTGTTCCAAGCATGGTACAATCCATGGAGAAAACAATGGTGCTATGCAATGTGCTCTGAGTGGTAAGAAGCATGGATCGTTGTAATAGAAATAGAGGGAACAATTGATCATGTAGGATATCATACATGGATCAAAAAGGAAAAAAATGAAACAATGAACAATGCAGCAATGCATGGTACCATACCTAGATCATAACAGGAAATATAAACAATGCACAGTACCATACTTAGATCACAGCAGAAGAAAATGAACAATGCATGGTACCATACATAGATCATAACGGGAAGAAAGGAATACTGAACAATGCATGGTATCATACATAGATCATAACGGAAAGAAAGTAATACTGAACAATGCATGGTACCATACATAGATCATAACGGGAAGAAAGGAATACTGAACAATGCATGGTACCATACATAGATCATAACGGGAAGAAAGGAATACTGAACAATGCATGGTACCATACATAGATCATAACGGGAAGAAAGGAATACTGAACAATGCATGGTACCATACATATATCATAACGGGAAGAAAGGAATACTGAACAATGCATGGTACCATACATAGATCATAACGGGAAGAAAGGAATACTGAACAATGCATGGTACCATACATAGATCATAACGGGAAGAAAGGAATACTGAACAATGCATGGTACCATACATAGATCATAACGGGAAGAAAGGAATACTGAACAATGCATGGTACCATACATAGATCATAACGGGAAGAAAGGAATACTGAACAATGCATGGTACCATACGTAGATCATAACGGGAAGAAAGGAATACTGAACAATGCATGGTACCATACATAGATCATAACGGGAAGAAAGGAATACTGAACATTGCTTGGTATCATTCATAAATAATAATAATGTCAAGCCGTAACTAGAGAGCGAAACGTTGCAACAATGCAATGTCACTTTAGTTGCATCTATGTTCATTTACTTAACATTTTGTGGGTAATTCTGCCATTATTACTATCAAGATTTCCTAATCATCTTTATCCAAAACCAGTTATCTTACTGTCTCCACTAGATAATATCTTACATTTGATTTAGATCAAGATCCTTACATTAGAACTGACTTAATGTCATAGAATTAATCAGTGTGTTTTATATTAACACATAAAGGACTTACAAGAAGAGAATCAAATTACCTGATAACAACTACAATATTTTTTGTGACTAACGTTGATCTACAGCCAAAATGTAGCGGAAATAAAACTAGTCATTCTTCACTAATTGTGGCTCACTGATGACACAAATGTTGCTGAAAATTGATAATTTACTCTATAAAGAAATACTGAAGCGGGTTGTTGTTACCCTTGATGAGAGAAGGTAGGTTGTTGTTACCCTTGATGAGAGAAGGTAGGTTGTTGTTACCCTTGATGAGAGAAGGTAGGTTGTTGTTACCCTTGATGAGAGAAGGTAGGTTGTTGTTACCCTTGATGAGAGAAGGTAGGTTGTTGTTACCCTTGATGAGAGAAGGTAGGTTGCTGTTACCCTTGATGAGAGAAGGTAGGTTGCTGTTACCCTTGATGAGAGAAGGTAGGTTGTTGTTACCCTTGATGAGAGAAGGTAGGTTGTTGTTACCCTTGATGAGAGAAGATAGGTTGTTGTTACCCTTGATGAGAGAAGGTAGGTTGTTGTTACCCTTGATGAGAGAAGGTAGGTTGTTGTTACCCTTGATGAGAGAAGGTAGGTTGTTGTTACCCTTGATGAGAGAAGGTAGGTTGTTGTTACCCTTGATGAGAGAAGGTAGGTTGTTGTTACCCTTGATGAGAGAAGGTAGGTTGCTGTTACCCTTGATGAGAGAGGGTAGGTTGTTGTTACCCTTGATGAGAGAAGGTAGGTTGTTGTTACCCTTGATGAGAGAGGGTAGGTTGTTGTTGCCCTTGATGAGAGAAGGTAGGTTGCTGTTACCCTTGATGAGAGAAGGTAGGTTGTTGTTACCCTTGATGAGAGAAGGTAGGTTGTTGTTACCCTTGATGAGAGAAGGTAGGTTGTTGTTACCCTTGATGAGAGAAGGTAGGTTGTTGTTACCCTTGATGAGAGAAGGTAGGTTGTTGCTACCCTTGATGAGAGAAGGTAGGTTGTTGTTACCCTTGATGAGAGAAGGTAGGTTGTTGTTACCCTTGATGAGAGAAGGTAGGTTGTTGTTACCCTTGATGAGAGAAGGGAGGTTGCTGTTACCCTTGATGAGAGAAGGTAGGTTGCTGTTACCCTCGATGAGAGAAGGGAGGTTGCTGTTACCCTCGATGAGAGAAGGGAGGTTGCTGTTACCCTCGATGAGAGAAGGGAGGTTGCTGTTACCCTCGATGAGAGAAGGGAGGTTGCTGTTACCCTCGATGAGAGAAGGGAGGTTGCTGTTACCCTCGATGAGAGAAGGGAGGTTGCTGTTACCCTCGAGGAGAAAAGGGAGGTTGCTGTTACCCTCGAGGAGAAAAGGGAGGTTGCTGTTACCCTTGATGTGGAAAGGGAGGTTGCTGTTACCTTCGATGAGAGAAGAGAGGTTGCTGTTACCCTCGATGAGAGAAGGGAGGTTGCTGTTATCCTCGATGAGAGAAGGGAGGTTGCTGTTACCCTTGATGAGAGAAGGGAGGTTGTTGTTACCCTTGAGTGGGGAGGGGAGGGAGGTTGCTGTTACCCTCGATGAGAGAAGGGAGGTTGCTGTTACCCTCGATGAGAGAAGGTAGGTTGCTGTTACCCTCGATGAGAGAAGGGAGGTTGCTGTTACCCTCGATGAGAGAAGGTAGGTTGCTGTTACCCTCGATGAGAGAAGGGAGGTTGTTGTTACCCTTGAGTGGGGAGGGGAGGGAGGTTGCTGTTACCCTCGATGAGAGAAGGGAGGTTGCTGTTACCCTTGATGAGAGAAGGGAGGTTGTTGTTACCCTTGAGTGGGGAGGGGAGGGAGGTTGCTGTTACCCTCGATGAGAGAAGGGAGGTTGCTGTTACCCTTGATGAGAGAAGGGAGGTTGTTGTTACCCTTGAGTGGGGAGGGGAGGGAGGTTGCTGTTACCCTCGATGAGAGAAGGGAGGTTGCTGTTACCCTCGATGAGAGAAGGTAGGTTGCTGTTACCCTCGATGAGAGAAGGGAGGTTGCTGTTACCCTCGATGAGAGAAGGGAGGTTGCTGTTACCCTTGATGAGAGAAAAGAGGTTGGTGTTACCCTTGATGAGAGAAGAGAGGTTGCTGTTACCCTTGAGTGAGGAGGGGAGGGAGGATGCTGTTACCCTCTATGAGAGAAGGGAGGTTGCTGTTACCCTCGATGAGAGAAGGGAGGTTGCTGTTACCCTCGATGAGAGAAGGTAGGTTGCTGTTACCTTTGATGTGAGAATGGAGGTTGCTGTTACCCTCGATGAGAGAAGGGAGATTGCTGTTACCCTTGATGTGGAAAGGGAGGTTGCTGTTACCATTGATGTGGAAAGGAAGGTTGCTGTTACCCTTGATGAGAGAAGGGAGGTTCTTGTTACCCTTGGTGAGAGAAGGGAGGTTGCTGTTACCCTTGATGAGAGAAGGGAGGTTGCTGTTACCCTTGGTGAGAGAAGGGAGGTTGCTGTTACCCTTGATGAGAGATGGGAGGTTGTTGTTACCCTTGAGTGGGGAGGGGAGGGAGGTTGCTGTTACCCTCGATGAGAGAAGAGAGGTTGCTGTTACCCTCGACGAGAGAAGGGAGATTGCTGTTACCCTCGATGAGAAAAAGGAGGTTGCTGTTACTCTTGATGTGGGAAGGGAGGTTGCTGTTACCCTTGATGAGAGAACGGAGGTTGCTGTTACCCTTGATGAGAGAAGGGAGGTTGCTGTTACCCTCGATGAGAGAAGCGAGGTTGTTGTTACCCTTGAGTGGGGAGGGGAGGAAGGTTGCTGTTACCCTCGATGAGAGAAGGGAGGTTGCTGTTACCCTTGAGTGGGGAGGGGAGGGAGGCACCTGTTACCCTGTATGAGAGAAGGGAGGTTGCTGTTACCCTCGATGGGAGAAGGTAGGTTGCTGTTACCCTCGATGAGAGAAGGGAAGTTGCTGTTACCCTCGATGAGAGAAGGGAGGTTGCTGTTACCCTCGATGAGAGAAGGGAGATTGCTGTTACCCTTGATGTGGAAAGGGAGGTTGCTGTTACCTTTGAAGAGAGAAGGGAGGTTGCTCTTACCATTGATGTGGAAAGGGAGGTTGCTGTTACCCTTGATGAGAGAAGGGAGGTTGCTGTTACCCTTGATGAGAGAAGGGAGGTTGTTTTTACCCTTGAGTGAGGAGGGGAGGGAGGTTGCTGTTACCCTCTATGAGAGAAGGGAGGTGGCTGTTACCCTCGATGAGAGAAGGGAGGTTGCTGTTACCCTCGATGAGAGAAGGTAGGTTGCTGTTACCCTTGATGTGGGAATGGAGGTTCTGTTACCCTCGATGAGAGAAGGGAGATTGCTGTTACCCTTGATGTGGAAAGGGAGGTTTCTGTTACCATTGATGTGGAAAGGGAGGTTGCTGTTACCCTTGATGAGAGAAGGGAGGTACTTGTTACCCTTGGGTGGGGAGGGGAGGGAGGTTGTTGTTACCATCGATGAGAGAAGGGAGGTTGCTGTTACCCTTGATGAGAGAAGGGAGGTTGCTGTTACCCTTGGTTAGAGAAGGGAGGTTGCTGTTACCCTTGATTAGAGAAGGGAGGTTGTTGTTACCCTTGAGTGGGGAGGGGAGGGAGGTTGTTGTTACCATCGATGAGAGAAGGGAGGGTGCTGTTACCCTTGAGTGGGGAGGGGAGGAAGGTTGCTGTTACCCTTTATGAGAGAAGGGAGGTTGCTGTTACCCTCTATTAGAGAAGTGAGTTTGCTGTTACCCTCGATGAGAAAAAGGAGGTTGCTGTTACCCTTGATGTGGGATGGTAGGTTGCTGTTACCCTCGATGAGAGAAGGGATGTTGCTGTTACCCTTGATGAGAGAAGGGAGATTGCTGTTACCCTTGATGTGGAAAGGGAGGTTGCTGTTACCCTTGATGAGAGAAGGGAGGTTGCTCTTACAATTGATGTGGAAAGGGAGGTTGCTGTTACCCTTGATGAGAGAAGGGAGGTTGCTGTTACCCTTGATGAGAGAAGGGAGGTTGTTGTTACCCTTGAGTGAGGAGAGGAGGGAGGTTGCTGTTACCCTCTATGAGAGAAGGGAGGTTGCTGTTACCCTCGATGAGAGAAGGGAGGTTGCTGTTACCCTCGATGAGAGAAGGTAGGTTGCTGTTACCCTTGATGTGGGAATGGAGGTTGTTGTTACCCTTGATGTGGGAATGGAGGTTGCTGTTACCCTCGATGAGAGAAAGGAGATTGCTGTTACCCTTGATGTGGAAAAGGAGGTTGCTGTTACCATTGATGTGGAAAGGGAGGTTGCTGTTACCCTTGATGAGAGAAGGTAGGTTCTTGTTACCCTTGAGTGGGGAGGGGAGGGAGGTTGGTGTTACCCTCTATGAGAGAAGAAAGGTTGCTGTTACCCTCGATGAGAGAAGGGAGGTTGCTGTTACCCTCGATGAGAAAAAGGAGGTTGCTGTTACCCTTGATGTGGGAAGGTAGGTTGCTGTTACCTTCGATGAGAGAAGGGAGGTTGCTGTTACCCTTGATGAGAGAAGGGAGGTTGCTCTTACATTTGACGTGGAAAGGGAGGTTGCTGTTACCCTTGATGAGAGAAGGGAGGTTGCTGTTACCCTTGATGAGAGAAGGGAGGTTGTTGTTACCCTTGAGTGAGGAGAGGAGGGAGGTTGCTGTTACCCTCTATGAGAGAAGGGAGGTTGCTGTTACCCTCGATGAGAGAAGGGAGGTTGCTGTTACCCTCGATGAGAGAAGGTAGGTTGCTGTTACCCTTGATGTGGGAATGGAGGTTGCTGTTACCCTCGATGAGAGAAGGGAGATTGCTGTTACCCTTGATGTGGAAAGGGAGGTTGCTGTTACCATTGATGTGGAAAGGGAGGTTGCTGTTACCCTTGATGAGAGAAGGGAGGTTCTTGTAACCCTTGAGTGGGGAGGGGAGGGAGGTTGTTGTTACCATCGATGAGAGAAGGGAGGTTGCTGTTACCCTTGAGTGGGGAGGGGAGGGAGGTTGCTGTTACCCTTTATGAGAGAAGGGAGGTTGCTGTTACCCTTGAGTGGGGAGGGGAGGGAGGTTGCTGTTACCCTTTATGAGAGAAGGGATGTTGCTGTTTCCCTCGATGACGGAAGGGAGGTTGCTGTTACCCTTGATGAGAGAAGGGAGGTTGCTGTTACCCTTGGTGAGAGAAGGGAGGTTGCTGTTACCCTTGATGAGAGAAGGGAGGTTGTTGTTACCCTTGAGTGGGGAGGGGAGGGAGGTTGTTGTTACCATCGATGAGAGAAGGGAGGTTGCTGTTACCCTTGAGTGGGGAGGGGAGGGAGGTTGCTGTTACCCTTTATGAGAGAAGGGAGGTTGCTGTTACCCTCGACGAGAGAAGGGAGGTTGCTGTTACCCTCGATGAGAAAAGGGAGGTTGCTGTTACTCTTGATGTGGGAAGGAAGGTTGCTGTTACCCTTGATGAGAGAAGGGAGGTTGCTGTTACCCTTGATGAGAGAAGGGAGGTTGCTGTTGCCCTTGATGAGAGAAGGGAGGTTGTTGTTACCCATGAGTGGGGAGGGGGAGGGAGGTTGCTGTTACCTTCGATGAGAGAAGGGAAGTTGCTGTTACCCTCGACGAGAGAAGGGAGGTTGCTGTTACTCTCGATGAGAGAAGGTAGGTTGCTGTTACCCTTGATGAGAGAAGGGAGGTTGCTGTTACCCTTGATGAGAGTAGGGAGGATGTTGTTACCCTTGAGTGGGGAGGGGAGGGAGGTTGCTGTTACCCTCGATGAGAGAAGGGAAGTTGCTGTTATCCTTGTTGTGGAAAGGGAGGTTGCTGTTACCCTTGATGAGAGAAGGGAGGTTGCTGTTACCACTGATGTGGAAAGGGAGGTTGCTGTTACCCTTATTGAGAGAAGGGAGGTTGCTGTTACCATTAATGTGGAAACGGAGGTTGCTGTTACCCTCGGTGAGGGAAGGGAGGTTGCTGTTACCCTTGATGTGGGAAGGGAAGTTGTTCTCACCCTTGGTGTGGGAAGGATGGATGCTGTTACCCTTGATGTGGGAAGGGAGGTTGCTGTTACCCTTGATGTGGGAAGGGAGGTTGCTGTTACCCTTGATGTGGGAAGGGAGGTTGCTGTTACCCTTGATGTGGGAAGGGAGGTTGCTGTTACCCTTGATGTGGGAAGGGAGGTTGCTGTTACCCTTGATGTGGGAAGGGAGGTTGCTGTTACCCTTGATGTGGAAAGGGAGGTTGCTGTTACCCTTGATGTGGGAAGGGAGGTTGCTGTTACCCTTGATGTCGGAATTGAGGTTGCTGTTACTCTTGATGTCGGAAGGGAGGTTGCTGTTACCCTTGATGTGGGAAGGGAGGTTGTTGTTACCCTTGATGTGGGAAGGGAGGTTGCTGTTACCCTTGATGTGGGAAGGGAGGTTGCTGTTACCCTTGATGTGGGAAGGGAGGTTGCTGTTACTCTTGATTTGGGAAAGGAGGTTGCGGTTACCCTTGATGTGGGAAGGAAGGTTGCTGTTACCCTTGATGTGGGAAGGAAGGTTGCTGTTACGTTTGATGTGGGAAGGGAGGTTGCTGTTACCCTTGATGTGGGAAGGGAGGTTGCTGTTACCCTTGATGTGGGAAGGGAGGTTGCTGTTACCCTTGATGTGGGAAGGGAAGTTGTTCTCACCCTTGATGTGGGAAGGATGGATGCTGTTACCCTTGATGTGGGAAGGGAGGTTGCTGTTACCCTTGATGTGGGAAGGAAGGTTGCTGTTACCCTTGATGTGGGAAGGGAGGTTGCTGTTACCCTTGATGTGGGAAGAGAGGTTGCTGTTACCCTTGATGTGGGAAGGGAGGTTGCTGTTACCCTTGATGTGGGAAGGGAGATTGCTGTTACCCTTGATGTGGAAAGGGAGGTTGCTGTTACCCTTGATGTCGGAATTGAGGTTGCTGTTACTCTTGATGTCGGAAGGGAGGTTGCTGTTACCCTTGATGTGGGAAGGGAGGTTGCTGTTACCCTTGATGTGGGAAGGGAGGTTGTTGTTACCCTTGATGTGGGAAGGGAGGTTGCTGTTACTCTTGATTTGGGAAAGGAGCTTGCGGTTACCCTTGATGTGGGAAGGAAGGTTGCTGTTACCCTTGATGTGGGAAGGAAGGTTGCTGTTACGTTTGATGTGGGAAGGGAGGTTGCTGTTATCCTTGATGTGGGAAGAGAGGTTGCTGTTACTGTTGATGTGGGAAGGGAGGTTGCTGTTACCCTTGATGTGGGAAGGAAGGTTGCTGTTACCCTTGATGTGGGAAGGAAGGTTGCTGTTACGTTTGATGTGGGAAGGGAGGTTGCTGTTACCCTTGATGTAGGAAGGGAGGTTGCTGTTACCCTTGATGTGGGAAGAGAGGTTGCTGTTACCCTTGATGTGGGAAGGGAGGTTGCTGATACCCTTGATGTGGGAAGGGAGGTTGCTGTTACCCTTGATGTGGGAAGGGAGGTTGCTGTTACCCTTGATGTACTAAGGGAGGTTGCTGTTACCCTTGATGTAGGAAGGGAGGTTGCTGTTACCCTTGATGTAGGAAGGGAGGTTGCTGTTACCCTTGATGTAGGAAGGGAGGTTGCTGTTACCCTTGATGTAGGAAGCGAGGTTGCTGTTACCCTTGATGTAGGAAGGGAGGTTGCTGTTACCCTTGATGTAGGAAGGGAGGTTGCTGTTACCCTTGATGTAGGAAGGGAGGTTGCTGTTACCCTTGATGTAGGAAGGGAGGTTGCTGTTACCCTTGATGTAGGAAGGGAGGTTGCTGTTACCCTTGATGTAGGAAGGGAGGTTGCTGTTACCCTTGATGTAGGAAGGGAGGTTGCTGTTACCCTTGATGTAGGAAGGGAGGTTGCTGTTACCCTTGATGTAGGAAGGAAGGTTGCTGTTACGTTTGATGTGGGAAGGGAGGTTGCTGTTACCCTTGATGTAGGAAGGGAGGTTGCTGTTACCCTTGATGTGGGAAGGGAGGTTGCTGTTACCCTTGATGTAGGAAGGGAGGTTGCTGTTACCCTTGATGTAGGAAGGAAGGTTGCTGTTACGTTTGATGTGGGAAGGGAGGTTGCTGTTACCCTTGATGTAGGAAGGGAGGTTGCTGTTACCCTTGATGTAGGAAGGGAGGTTGCTGTTACCCTTGATTTGGGAAGGGAGGTTGCTGTTACCCTTGATGTGGGAAGGGAGGTTACTAAATATAATTTCATATTGTGTAATTTCAAATAATTGGAGAATATACTTGAAGTTTCCACTATTGGTCATCTGGAGATGTTTTCTTTCTGAAGTTTCTTTTTATTTTTTTGAGGTGATGATAGTGACCAACTGTGCAATTTACTTTGATTTGGGAACCGTTTGTTTTTATCAAGTCTGACGACACAGTACAGTTGATTCAGTCTTTCAGTACATTCCAGTAAGTCATGCAGTGCTCGTGTGTCAGACTCTGTCCGCTCAATGAAATTTCTTTGATGTTGGTGAGGGGATCTTGATTTAGGGAATTGGATCTGTGCTCCACTTCCCCGAATTAAGCCTGAATGCCTTCCACATCCACCCCAGGCGCTGTATAATCCTCCGGGTTTAGCGCTTCCCCCTTGATTTTAATAATATGTCAGACTCAGTTTAGTATTTGTTTTCGATGTTGACTTTTTTTAGTTAAATTTAGACAGAGATGCACCATAACTGCCTCAACAGTACACACCATAACTGCCTCAACAGTGCACATAACTTTTTTTGTTCTTGTGTAAAACTGACTTTTATCTTCCAAAAGTGTTATAACTTCTCTAATTTAAGAAAGTCTATCACCTATATTTTGGCTGTAAACTTGGAGATCAGGTTAAGAGCTGGGCCCCACGCTGGGCCCCACGCTGGACCCCACGCTGGACCCCACGCTGGGCCCCACGCTGGGCCCCACGCTGGGCCCCACGCTGGACCTCACGCTGGGCCCCACGCTAGACCCCACGCTGGACCCCACGCTGGACCCCACGCTGGACCCCACGCTGGACCCCACGCTGGACCCCACGCTGGACCCCACGCTGGGCCCCACGCTGGACCCCACGCTGGACCCCACGCTGGACCTCACGCTGGGCTCCACGCTGGACCCCACGCTGGACTTCACGCTTTACCCCACGCTGGACCCCACGCTGGACCTCACGCAGGGCCCCACGCTGGGCTCCACACTGGGCCCCACACTGGGCCCCACGCTGGGCCCCACGCTGGGCCCCACGCTGGACCCCCACCCATATACTGCACTATTTATACAACAAACCTTTGCCAGTGGTTGTATCAGAATAAGAAATGTATCTTTTTACAATGTCAAAGGTGTGGAAGGAGCCAACAGACCATGTAAGCAATTGTTACTTCTGCTTGGTGCCTCCAGTCAAGACGTATTAGCAAGAGAAAAAAGTGGACTGTACATTATCCTAATATTGCGTCTCCTATATGTACATACCTCACGGTCAAGGACTATTCATTCCTGAACCTCCAAACTCATTTTCCCTTGAGTCAAAGGAGGAGAAGGATAACGGATCCCGCGAAACATGCG
>NC_091340.1:15175453-15216479 GCF_038502225.1 Cherax quadricarinatus
TGTGAACCAGTGTTGAAGATAGTGTCTGGTGCTTGTTGTGCTTGTGAACCAGTGTTGAAGATAGTGTCTGGTGCTTGTTGTGTTTGTGAACCAGTGTTGAAGATAGTGTCTGCTGCTTGTTGTGTTTGTGAACCAGTGTTGAAGATAGTGTCCGGTGCTTGTTGTGTTTGTGAACAAGTGTTGAAGATAGTGTCTGGTGCTTGTTGTGTTTGTGAACCAGTGTTGAAGATAGTGTCTGGTGCTTGTTGTGCTTGTGAACCATTGTTGAAGATAGTGTCTGGTGCTTGTTATGCTTGTGAGCCAGTGTTGAAGATAGTGTCTGGTGCTTGTTGTGTTTGTGAACCAGTGTTGAAGATAGTGTCTGGTGCTTGTTGTGCTTGTGAACCAGTGTTGAAGATAGTGTCTGGTGCTTGTTGTGTTTGTGAACCAGTGTTGAAGATAGTGTCTGGTGCTTGTTGTGTTTGTGAACCAGTGTTGATAGTGTCTGGTGCTTGTTGTGCTTTTGAACCAGTGTTGAAGATAGTGTCTGGTGCTTGTTGTGCTTGTGAACCAGTGTTGAAGATAGTGCCTGGTGCTTGTTGTGCTTGTAAACCAGTGTTGAAGATAGTGCCTGGTGCTTGTTGTGCTTGTGAACCAGTGTTGATGATAGTGCCTGGTGCTTGTTGTGTTTGTGAACCAGTGTTGAAGATAGTGTCCGGTGCTTGTGTTTGTGAACCAGTGCTGAAGATAGTGTCTGGTGCTTGTTGTGCTTTTGAAGCAGTGCTGAAGATAGTGTCTGGTGCTTGTTGTGCTTGTGAACCAGTGTTGAAGATAGTGTCTGGTGCTTGTTGTGTTTGTGAACCAGTGTTGAAGATAGTGTCTGGTGCTTGTTGCTTGTGAACCAGTGTTGAAGATAGTCTCCGGTGCTTGTTGTGTTTATGAACCAGTGCTGAAGATAGTGTCTGGTGCTTGTTGTGCTTGTGAACCAGTGCTGAAGATATTGTCTGATGCTTGTTGTGCTTGTGAACCAGTGTTGAAGATAGTGTCTGGTGCTTGTTGTGCTTGTGAACCAGTGCTGAAGATAGTGTCTGGTGCTTGTTGCGCTTGTGAACCAGTGTTGAAGATAGTGTCTGGTGCTTGTTGTGTTTGTGAACCAGTGTTGAAGATAGTGTCTGGTGCTTGTTGTGCTTGTGAACCAGTGTTGAAGATAGTGTCTGGTGCTTGTTGTGCTTGTGAACCAGTGTTGAAGATAGTGTCTGGTGCTTGTTGTGCTTGTGAACCAGTGCTGAAGATAGTGTCTGGTGCTTGTTGCGCTTGTGAACCAGTGCTGAAGATAGTGTCTGGTGCTTGTTGTGCTTGTGAATTAGTGTTGAAGATAGTGTCTGGTGCTTGTTGTGCTTGTGAACCAGTGCTGAAGATAGTGTCTGGTGCTTGTTGTGCTTGTGAACCAGTGCTGAAGATAGTGTCTGGTGCTTGTTGTGCTTGTGAATCAGTGTTGAAGATAGTGTCTGGTGCTTGTTGTGCTTGTGAACCAGTGCTGAAGATAGTGTCTGGTGCTTGTTGTGCTTGTGAACCAGTGTTGAAGATAGTGCCTGGTGCTTGTTGTGCTTATGAACTAGTGTTGAAGGTAGTGCCTGGTGCTTGTTGTGCTTGTGAACTAGTGCTGAAGATAGTGTCTGGTGTTTGTTGTGCTTGTGAACCAGTGTTGAAGATAGTGTGTGGTGCTTGTTGTGTTTGGGAACCAGTGTTGAAGATAGTGTCTGTTTCTTGTGTTTGTGAGCCAGTGTTGAAGATAGTGTCCGGTGCTTGTTGTGTTTGTGAACCAGTGTTGAAGATAGTGTCTGGTGCTTGTTGTGCTTGTGAACCAGTGTTGAAGACAGTGTCTGGTGCTTGTTGTTTGTGAACCAGTGTTGAAGATACTCTGATGCTTGTTGTGCTTGTGAACCAGTGTTGAAGATAGTGTCTGGTGCTTGTTGTGCTTGTGAACCAGTGCTGAAGATAGAGTCTGGTGCTTGTTGTACTTGTGAACCAGTGTTGAAGATAGTGTCTGGTGCTTGTTGTTTGTGAACCAGTTTTGAAGATACTCTGGTGCTTGTGCTTGTGAATCAGTGTTGAAGATAGTGTCTGGTGCTTGTTGTGCTTGTGAACCAGTGCTGAAGATAGTGTCTGGTGCTTGTTGTGCTTGTGAACCAGTGTTGAAGATAGTGTCTGGTGCTTGTTGTGCTTGTGAACCAGTGCTGAAGCTAGTGTCTGGTGCTTGTTGTGCTTGTGAACCAGTGTTGAAGATAGTGTGTGGTGCTTGTTGTGCTTGTGAACCAGTGCTGAAGATAGTGTCTGATGCTTGTTGTGCTTGTGAACCAGTACTGAAGATAGTGTCTGGTGCTTGTTGTGTTTGTGAACCAGTGCTGAAGATAGTGTGTGGTGCTTGTTGTGCTTGTGAACCAGTGCTGAAGATAGTGTCTGGTGCTTGTTGTATTTGTGAACCAGTGTTGAAGATAGTGTCTGGTGCTTGTTGTGTTTGTGCACCAGTGTTGAAGATAGTGTCTGGTGCTTGTTGTGTTTGTGAACCAGTGTTGAAGATAGTGTCTGGTGCTCGTTGTGCTAGTGAACCAGTTCTGAAGATAGTGTCTGGTACTTGTTGTGCTTGTGAACCAGTGCTGAAGATAGAGGAAGAAAGAGGAAGAGCTGAAAAACGAGAAGAGAAAAAGCTAGAGAACGTCATCTACGAGAGAGAGAGAGAGTGATCGTGAGATAGAAAGAGCACGCCTTGAATTGGAGAATAAGAAATTAGCATTCTCACAACAGAAAGTGGAAGAAGTCATACTGGAACAGCACCCAGCCAATTCAAGTGTGCCTGCGCCTAACTTACCTCCCTTCACAAAGGGTGATGATATAACGTCTTACCTTATTAGGTTCGAAAATACCGCTGGCCTTGTCAATGGCCCTCTGATACCTGGGCTACAAGGCTAAGCATATTATTTTCTGGGACAGCATTAAATATCTATGCCACTTTATCACCAGAGATCATTTGTCATTTAATTCAATTAAGAAGGCATAAAGCATACCAGAAGATCCCGAATTCTTATAGAAAGAATTAAGGTATGCCACGTTAAAACCCGGCCTGAATTTTCAACAATTTCGGATTACCCTCTTTCGTCTGTTCGACTTTTGGATTGAGAGCACCGGAACTGATCGGGATTATGAATCTCTTAGAAATTTCATGTTTACCGACAAGTTCCTGTTGGCTCTTCCTCACCAGATTCGAACATTCGTCACAGAAGATAATCTGATTAAAGCTGATAAAGTTGCTGAGGCCGCTGACGTATACGTTGAGGCCCAAAATTCCTATAAAAACCTAAAGGGATCGAACCCCAAGATTAAGGGTTCACCTGAACTTAAGGAAAAGAATCCTCCAATTGTAAGTAAACATCTTTTATTTCCATCTGTCATTTATGTGGTATTAAAGGACATAAATTTCCAGACTGTCCGAAGAAAATACAAAAAGTGGGTAGGTGTTTTTTGGACTGCGATGCCCAGGCATCATTCTGCTATAGAACGGTCACTGAAATTAATGTATCAACCATGTTACGTGACACAGGATGTAGGTGTATAGTAATTTCTAACAAACTATTCCTTAACTTTAAAACCACTCATGTCTCCACTATCCCTCCAGACTACCTGGGCTGTATTGGCACATTACCTAGACTCCGTTGTTATATAAGATCTAAATGGTTCACAGGTTGGACCGATGCTGTACCAGCCCCCATCACTTCTTGCACTGTACTGATAGGTAAGGAAAAATGAGCCGTCTTTCCTTCTGAGGTTGACCGTACGTCACCATTAGTGGGCAAAACTTTTTCAGCCCCTAGACAGTTCTGTTTCAGCAACTGCAATTTCTAATGAAAACAGTGTTCATTTAAAGGTAGAAACAGATGATGCTGCGCTGAAAAGTAAGGTAGCAGGATCACCTCTTCACTTGTTAAATGAGAGTGAGGATATCTCATCTAACACTATAAATGTCTTATTAGGGCTCAGACCAAAGCCCAGACATCTTCTACAGCTCGTCCTTTGATTTTCCCAGACTTTAAACCTCTGGAAATATCCAAGGATGACTTTGTCAGTTTGCAACGTAATTGCCAATCACTTCAGAATTGCCATAAGTTTGCTATAAAAAAGAAAGTTATTTGAATATATAAAGTCTATCCTATATAAATCTGTGTTTAAAACCAATTAAGATGACATAGACTCCTCCATCTTAGTGGTTCCGAGCCAGTTCAGGGAGACTGTTCTTAAAATGACCCATGACCTGCCAGTTGCCGGGCAAAATGCCGATCTTTACGGTACCGTTTGAAAGGGTGGCTGTTGACATTGCTGGTCCTTTATTCCCACTTTCATCCGGAGGACATAGATACATTCTAACCTTAGTGGCCAAATCATTAGGTACACCCTTCTAGTACTGTACTGTAGATGAATGGTTCAGAGAACCGACACGTTGATAAATTAGACACATGTGCAACTCTTGGGTATCTTTACTGAGGAAACGTTTCGCCACACAGTGGCTTCATCAGTCCATACAAAGGAGAAACTTGAAGAAAAGGAGGAGAATGAGGTAATCAGTCCCTCAACCTTTAGTCGATGTGGTCAGTCCATCAATCTTGAATAGAATACGGCATAAGTGCGGAGAAGGAGCTTATAAACCGTAGGCAGGAGAGGTGCAGCAGTCGTAGGTGGTGTCACATTTGTTCAATGTGGAAGTAGGTCGTTCTCCTTCTCCGCACTTATGCCGTATTCTATTCAAGATTGATGGACTGACCACATCGACTCAAGGTTGAGGGACTGATTACCTCATTCTCCTCCTTTTCTTCAAGTTTCTCCTTTGTATGGACTGATGAAGTCACTGTGTGGAGAAACGTTTCCTCAATAAAGATGCCCAAGAGTTGCACATGTGTCTAATATATTAGTACTGTACTGGGTAGGCTTCCCCTTTGTCTCCGGAACAACCTGAATTAATCGTGGCCTGGTTTCAACAAGGTGTTAAAATATTCCTTTCCTAGAGATTCTGGACGAAGTTCACATATAGGTATCTTATAGTTTCTGCAGATTTGTCGGCTGCACATTCATGCAGCAAATACCCCGTTCCACCACATCTCAAAGGTTTACTCCAAATTCTCACCATACCATATGCACGTCTCAATAGAAATCGCGATTTGTCAGACCAGGTGACGTTTTTCCAATCTTCAATTGTCCAGTTTTGGTAAGCCTATTCCCGCTATGGCTTCAATTTCCTTTTCATTTTCGGTGTGATAATGTGTTGCTGTAGCTCATTCACTTCAAAGTTCGACGTGTTGAGCTGTCAGAGATGCTCTTTTGAATATAACTATTGTAATGCGTAGTTATCTGAATTACTGTTACTTTCCTGCCAGCTTGAGCTAGTCTGACCATTCTCCTCTGACCTATTTCATTACCAAGGCGCTTTTGTCTACTCAACTAGATGCTCTGTATTTTTCACAACTTTCCCTATAAATTCTACAGACTGTTGTGCGTGAAAATCTCAGATCAGCAGTTTGAGATACTCATCACACCCCGTCTGGTGCCAACAATCATTCCACGGTCATAGTCAATTAGATGACATTTCTTCCCCAGTCTGATGTTCGGTCGAAACAGCAAAGCAAAAGCAAACAAACAAGTTCAGGTAAGATCCCAATGGGATGAGCGGGGAAGACGGGACAGATGAAGAATAGCTCTGGAGATGAGTGTTCTTAGTCAGAGAAATAGAGGCAGGGCTTAACCCAGCAGCTAAGGTGATCGTGGGGCAGACTTGAGAACAGGAATAGCAGGGACTGTTGCATTGAACTTGTGGTAGTTGAAGTCTTGAATCTTGAGTAGCTGGCAGCAGGCTAGGTCACATCAGAGGGTAGAACACATATGGGAGTTATATGAGTAACTGAGGAGGCAGGTTAGCAATGGAGCCATTTTCGAACTTTTTGAAGCTGCTTCTAGATAGGTGGTATAGTTTAGCCTTGTTACTGAAGGTGAAACGTAGAGGCTTGATGAACTCAAGAACTTGGGTGAGTGTGAAGTGAAGCGGTGATTCACATGCATACTTGACTGTTCCAGCACCGAGGTTTTTGTAGAGTTCAGTACAGGTCATGGTGTCAGTATTTGAAGAAGTGTAAAAGGTAAGGTTTTCCCATGAGGGTTTACTGGAGTCGTCGTTATCTTCCTCTTCTGGAGTGAATTCACTGGGAGAATCTACAATGGTGGTAGCAGGTGACTGAGGGTCGACAGGAGCAGCTGTGAGGTGTAATAGTTGTGTAACAGCAGGCTGGGAGAGGTGGGAGACGGTGGCTGAGGCAACTTGATCAACGTTGTCAGCGGTGGAAGTGGTTATAGAAGTTACAGGAGCAGTTGCTTGGGCAGGAGACAGGTCTGCAGGTGCAGTAAATTTCAGGACGTTGGGAAGGATCTTGAGGATGTCTTCTGAAGGTGTGGAGTCCGGAAAATTGAAGGCAGGCATGTTATTCAGACGGAATAGTTCGTTAATAGTGGTGTTGAAAGTGCCGGGGTTTGCTGCGTGTGTAAGGTGTGCATACACCATGCAGTACAGCACCTTGGAGGGAGCACCGTCGGGGAGTGGAGAGAGGGAGTTGCTGGGCGATGGTGCCTGTAGATTAGCGTGTAGAGTCTTGGTGGTGTCGGTTTGTGGTTTGGTTATTGCAGCGTATGTCGGTGAATTGGAGGTGTTCTTCAGAACTTTAGTTTTCTTCAATATGATTTCTTTCCCGAGTGGGCACTTAGCTGCAAGGGTATGATGATTACCCTTGCAGTTAAGACATGTTGGTGCTGTAGTAATGGTGCAGGATCTGAAATCGTGTCCATCATTCCCACATTTTGAACAAAACTTCTTATTCTTGATGGGGCAGTCCTTGGTGGTGTGATTATAGGAGTAGCAGGTCCAGCAGTGGGAGATGTATGTGAAACGTTCTTGTTCTATATGACTTGGGTGAATGTGGTAATATGAGATGGCCAGACCGTCAGAGAGAGCTTGGGCAGCCATGGAGATGTCTGAGAATGTAATCTTTAGCATAGATGAGGCGTTGGGGATCTTTGAGATGCTGTCTACCGAGGCCAAAGTGTTTTGTTCCTCAATAGATGTCTTCAGTGCTTCAGTAGAGAGAGGTGACGATATTGTCCAGTCTTTTCACAAAGACCGAACGTTTCGACTTCAAGAATGGAGACGGGGATAGAGTGCATTGCTGTGTTTGTAGGGTCCTGATTGAAGAGTCGTCCATTAGTTTTAGTGCTTCCGTGTCGTCTGTGCAGACGACAATGAAGGAGTCTTTCAGAGAGTGGATTGCCGTAAATTTGACCTGCAGGCAGGTCCTAACGACGGTAGCTAAAGCTAACTTCGAAGAGTCATTTATTGCACCATTCACAGGCTTGATTTTCACACGATTCGACAGCATTGTGAAAAGGATGTGACGTTTGTAGAATATAAATTCTAAACCCCGGCGGGGTCGAAGAGAGGCTTCTTGCGGTGTTGAGCAACTGTGTGATCGGACTGTGTGATCAAGCGACAGTGTGTGTCCGAAACAGCAACTGAACCTCTTGATCATATCTTCATGCTTTTACGCACTGAGGTGCTGCCACGTGATTGACTGATTAGATATTTGTATTAAGCAGTTGTAAAGGTGAACTCAATAAAGCGGCCATGAGTGTATACCTGTTCTCAAACAGAAACAAGATCAGTCATTGATTACTTCCACTCTTGAAAGATACAAATGCATGCAATGAGCTAATCAACACTGCTCATTTATGCAGGTATTGTTACATAAAGTAGTCCACTTAAAAATAATGCTTGACAAATGTAATCCTTAGAATCGTAATTAGACCTGAAACAACAGTTTTCAGAAAGTTTTTAAGTTTGCTTCAGTAAATCTTCTCGTTCCCATCCCATGATGTTAACACTCGGAAATTGTCTCCATGTGTTGCGTACACCATAATGCTTCAATAATTCTACGACGTACTCCGTAGTCTGCTTTATTTTATATAAGGTTGAAGCCTGGCCATTGCATGTTATAACATTATCTAAGCTCTACTAGAGGAAAGTCAGGGAAAATCATTTGACTAAAATCTCCACTGAGAGAGGTCATATGCAAAATAAAAATAACATCAGGAGAAAGCTGTGTTTTCCCAGACAACATAATACCACCACCTCAAGACCACGTCACAAGTGTCAGCAGTGTCCAGAGGTCAATAACAGGATACACCACCACCTCAAGACCACGTCACTAGTGTCAGCAGTGTCCAGAGGTCAATAACAGGATACACCACCACCTCAAGACCACGTCACTAGTGTCAGCAGTGTCCAGAGGTCAATAACAGGATACACCACCACCTCAAGACCACGTCACTAGTGTCAGCAGCGTTCAGAGGTCAATAACAGGATACACCACCACCTCAAGACCACGTCACTAGTGTCAGCAGCGTCCAGAGGTCAATAACAGGATACACCAGTACATCAAGACCACGTCACTAGTGTCAGCAGTGTCCAGAGGTCAATAACAGGATACACCACTACATCAAGACCACGTCAGTAGTGTCAGCAGTGTCCAGAGGTCAATAACAGGATACACCACTACATCAAGACCACGTCACTAGTGTCAGCAGTGTCCAGAGGTCAATAACAGGATACACCACTACATCAAGACCACGTCACTAATGTCAGCAGTGTCCAGAGGTCAATAACAGGATACACCACTACATCAAGACCACGCAACTAGTGTCAGCAGTGTCCAGAGGTCAATAACAGGATACACCACTACATCAAGACCACGTCACTAGTGTCAGCAGTGTCCAGAGGTCAATAACAGGATACACCACTACATCAAGACCACGTCACTAATGTCAGCAGTGTCCAGAGGTCAATAACAGGATACACCACTACATCAAGACCACGCCACTAGTGTCAGCAGTGTCCAGAGGTCAATAACAGGATACACCACTACATCAAGACCACGTCACTAGTGTCAGCAGTGTCCAGAGGTCAATAACAGGATACACCACTACATCAAGACCACGTCACTAGTGTCAGCAGTGTCCAGAGGTCAATAACAGGATACACCACCACATCAAGACCACGTCAGTAGTGTCAGCAGTGTCCAGAGGTCAATAACAGGATACACCACTACATCAAGACCACGTCACTAGTGTCAGCAGTGTCCAGAGGTCAATAACAGGATACACCACTACATAAAGACCACGTCACTAGTGTCAGCAGTGTCCAGAGGTCAATAACAGGATACACCACTACATCAAGACCACGTCACTAGTGTCAGCAGTGTCCAGAGGTCAATAACAGGATACACCACTACATCAAGACCACGTCACTAGTGTCAGCAGTGTCCAGAGGTCAATAACAGGATACACCACTACATCAAGACCACGTCACTAGTGTCAGCAGTGTCCAGAGGTCAATAACAGGATACACCACTACATCAAGACCACGTCACTAGTGTCAGCAGTGTCCAGAGGTCAATAACAGGATACACCACTACATCAAGACCACGTCACTAGTGTCAGCAGTGTCCAGAGGTCAATAACAGGATACACCACTACATCAAGACCACGTCACTAGTGTCAGCAGTGTCCAGAGGTCAATAACAGAATACACCACTACATCAAGACCACGTCACTAGTGTCAGCAGTGTCCAGAGGTCAATAACAGGATACACCACTACATCAAGACCACGTCACTAGTGTCAGCAGTGTCCAGAGGTCAATAACAGGATACACCACTACATCAAGACCACGTCACTAGTGTCAGCAGTGTCCAGAGGTCAATAACAGGATACACCACTACATCAAGACCACGTCACTAGTGTCAGCAGTGTCCAGAGGTCAATAACAGGATACACCACTACATCAAGACCACGTCACTAATGTCAGCAGTGTCCAGAGGTCAATAACAGGATACACCACTACATCAAGACCACGTCACTAGTGTCAGCAGTGCCCAGAGGTCAATAACAGGATACACCACTACATCAAGACCACGTCACTAGTGTCAGCAGTGTCCAGAGGTCAATAACAGGATACACCACTACATCAAGACCACGTCACTAGTGTCAGCAGTGTCCAGAGGTCAATAACAGGATACACCACTACATCAAGACCACGTCACTAGTGTCAGCAGTGTCCAGAGGTCAATAACAGGATACACCACTACATCAAGACCACGTCACTAGTGTCAGCAGTGTCCAGAGGTCAATAACAGGATACACCACTACATCAAGACCACGTCACTAGTGTCAGCAGTGTCCAGAGGTCAATAACAGGATACACCACTACATCAAGACCACGTCACTAGTGTCAGCAGTGTCCAGAGGTCAATAACAGGATACACCACTACATCAAGACCACGTCACTAGTGTCAGCAGTGTCCAGAGGTCAATAACAGGATACACCACTACATCAAGACCACGTCACTAGTGTCAGCAGTGTCCAGAGGTCAATAACAGGATACACCACAACATCAAGACCACGTCACTAGTGTCAGCAGTGTCCAGAGGTCAATAATAGGACACACCACTACATCAAGACCACGTCACTAGTGTCAGCAGTGTCCAGAGGTCAATAACAGGATACACCACTACATCAAGACCACGTCACTAGTGTCAGCAGTGTCCATAGGTCAATAACAGGATACACCACTACATCAAGACCACGTCACTAGTGTCAGCAGTGTCCAGAGGTCAATAACAGGATACACCACTACATCAAGACCACGTCACTAGTGTCAGCAGTGTCCAGAGGTCAATAACAGGATACACCACTACATCAAGACCACGTCACTAGTGTCAGCAGTGTCCAGAGGTCAATAACAGGATACACCACTACATCAAGACCACGTCACTAATGTCAGCAGTGTCCAGAGGTCAATAACAGGATACACCACTACATCAAGACCACGTCACTAGTGTCAGCAGTGTCCAGAAGTCAATAACAGGATACACCACTACATCAAGACCACGTCACTAGTGTCAGAAGTGTCCAGAGGTCAATAACAGGATACACCACTACATCAAGACCACGTCACTAGTGTCAGCAGTGTCCAGAGGTCAATAACAGGATACACCACTACATCAAGACCACGTCACTAGTGTCAGCAGTGTCCAGAGGTCAATAACAGGATACACCACTACATCAAGACCACGTCACTAGTGTCAGCAGTGTCCAGAGGTCAATAACAGGATACACCACTACATCAAGACCACGTCACTAGTGTCAGCAGTGTCCAGAGGTCAATAAAAGGATGCACCACTACATAAAGACCACGTCACTAGTGTCAGCAGTGTCCAGAGGTCAATAACAGGATACACCACTACATCAAGACCACGTCACTAGTGTCAGCAGTGTCCAGAGGTCAATAACAGGATACACCACTACATCAAGACCACGTCACTAGTGTCAGCAGTGTCCAGAGGTCAATAACATGATACACCACTACATCAAGACCACGTCACTAGTGTCAGCAGTGTCCAGAGGTCAATAACAGGATACACCACTACATCAAGACCACGTCACTAGTGTCAGCAGTGTCCAGAGGTCAATAACAGGATACACCACTACATCAAGACCACGTCACTAGTGTCAGCAGTGTCCAGAGGTCAATAACAGGATACACCACTACATCAAGACCACGTCACTAGTGTCAGCAGTGTCCAGAGGTCAATAACAGGATACACCACTACATCAAGACCACGTCACTAGTGTCAGCAGTGTCCAGAGGTCAATAACAGGATACACCACTACATCAAGACCACGTCACTAGTGTCAGCAGTGTCCAGAGGTCAATAACAGGATACACCACTACATCAAGACCACGTCACTAGTGTCAGCAGTGTCCAGAGGTCAATAACAGGATACACCACTACATCAAGACCACGTCACTAGTGTCAGCAGTGTCCAGAGGTCAATAACAGGATACACCACTACATCAAGACCACGTCACTAGTGTCAGCAGTGTCCAGAGGTCAATAACAGGATACACCACTACACCATATCAAGACCACGTCACTAGTGTCAGCAGTGTCCAGAGGTCAATAACAGGATACACCACTACATCAAGACCACGTCACTAGTGTCAGCAGTGTCCAGAGGTCAATAACAGGATACACCACTACATCAAGACCACCTCACGAGTGTCAGCAGTGTCCACAGGTCAATAACAGGATACACCACTACATCAAGACCACGTCACTGGTGTCAGCAGTGTCCACAGGTCAATAACAGGATACACCACTACATCAAGACCACGTCACTAGTGTCAGCAGTGTCCAGAGGTCAATAACAGGATACACCACTACATCAAGACCAAGTCACTAGTGTCAGCAGTGTCCAGAGGTCAATAACAGGATACACCACCACATCAAGACCACGCCACTAGTGTCAGCAGTGTCCAGAGGTCAATAACAGGATACACCACTACATCAAGACCACGCCACTAGTGTCAGCAGTGTCCAGAGGTCAATAACAGGATACACCACTACATCAAGACCACGTCACTAGTGTCAGCAGTGTCCAGAGGTCAATAACAGGATACACCACTACATCAAGACCACGCCACTAGTGTCAGCAGTGTCCAGAGGTCAATAACAGGATACACCACTACATCAAGACCACGTCACTAGTGTCAGCAGTGTCCAGAGGTCAATAACAGGATACACCACTACATCAAGACCACGTCACTAGTGTCAGCAGTGTCCAGAGGTCAATAACAGGATACACCACTACATCAAGACCACGTCACTAGTGTCAGCAGTGTCCAGAGGTCAATAACAGGATACACCACTACATCAAGACCACGTCACTAGTGTCAGCAGTGTCCAGAGGTCAATAACAGGATACACCACTACATCAAGACCACGTCACTAGTGTCAGCAGTGTCCAGAGGTCAATAACAGGATACACCACTACATCAAGACCACGTCACTAGTGTCAGCAGTGTCCAGAGGTCAATAACAGGATACACCACTACATCAAGACCACGTCACTAGTGTCAGCAGTGTCCAGAGGTCAATAACAGGATACACCACTACATCAAGACCACGTCACTAGTGTCAGCAGTGTCCAGAGGTCAATAACAGGATACACCACTACATCAAGACCACGCCACTAGTGTCAGCAGTGTCCAGAGGTCAATAACAGGATACACCACTACATCAAGACCACGTCACTAGTGTCAGCAGTGTCCAGAGGTCAATAACAGGATACACCACTACATCAAGACCACGTCACTAGTGTCAGCAGTGTCCAGAGGTCAATAACAGGATACACCACTACATCAAGACCACGTCACTAGTGTCAGCAGTGTCCAGAGGTCAATAACAGGATACACCACTACATCAAGACCACGTCACTAGTGTCAGCAGTGTCCAGAGGTCAATAACAGGATACACCACTACATCAAGACCACGTCACTAGTGTCAGCAGTGTCCAGAGGTCAATAACAGGATACACCACTACATCAAGACCACGTCACTAGTGTCAGCAGTGTCCAGAGGTCAATAACAGGATACACCACTACATCAAGACCACTCACTAGTGTCAGCAGTGTCCAGAGGTCAATAACAGGATACACCACTACATCAAGACCACGTCACTAGTGTCAGCAGTGTCCAGAGGTCAATAACAGGATACACCACTACATCAAGACCACGCCACTAGTGTCAGCAGTGTCCAGAGGTCAATAACAGGATACACCACTACATCAAGACCACGCCACTAGTGTCAGCAGTGTCCAGAGGTCAATAACAGGATACACCACTACATCAAGACCACGCCACTAGTGTCAGCAGTGTCCAGAGGTCAATAACAGGATACACCACTACATCAAGACCACGTCACTAGTGTCAGCAGTGTCCAGAGGTCAATAACAGGATACACCACTACATCAAGACCACGTCACTAGTGTCAGCAGTGTCCAGAGGTCAATAACAGGATACACCACTACATCAAGACCACGTCACTAGTGTCAGCAGTGTCCAGAGGTCAATAACAGGATACACCACTACATCAAGACCACGTCACTAGTGTCAGCAGTGTCCAGAGGTCAATAACAGGATACACCACTACATCAAGACCACGTCACTAGTGTCAGCAGTGTCCAGAGGTCAATAACAGGATACACCACTACATCAAGACCACGTCACTAGTGTCAGCAGTGTCCAGAGGTCAATAACAGGATACACCACTACATCAAGACCACGTCACTAGTGTCAGCAGTGTCCAGAGGTCAATAACAGGATACACCACTACATCAAGACCACGTCACTAGTGTCAGCAGTGTCCAGAGGTCAATAACAGGATACACCACTACATCAAGACCACGTCACTAGTGTCAGCAGTGTCCAGAGGTCAATAACAGGATACACCACTACATCAAGACCACGTCACTAGTGTCAGCAGTGTCCAGAGGTCAATAACAGGATACACCACTACATCAAGACCACGTCACTAGTGTCAGCAGTGTCCAGAGGTCAATAACAGGATACACCACTACATCAAGACCACGTCACTAGTGTCAGCAGTGTCCAGAGGTCAATAACAGGATACACCACTACATCAAGACCACGTCACTAGTGTCAGCAGTGTCCAGAGGTCAATAACAGGATACACCACTATATCAAGACCACGTCACTAGTGTCAGCAGTGTACAGAGGTCAATAACAGGATACACCACTACATCAAGACCACGTCACTAGTGTCAGCAGTGTCCAGAGGTCAATAACAGGATACACCACTACATCAAGACCACGTCACTAGTGTCAGCAGTGTCCAGAGGTCAATAACAGGATACACCACTACATCAAGACCACGTCACTAGTGTCAGCAGTGTCCAGAGGTCAATAACAGGATACACCACTACATCAAGACCACGTCACTAGTGTCAGCAGTGTCCAGAGGTCAATAACAGGATACACCACTACATCAAGACCACGTCACTAGTGTCAGCAGTGTCCAGAGGTCAATAACAGGATACACCACTACATCAAGACCACGTCACTAGTGTCAGCAGTGTCCAGAGGTCAATAACAGGATACACCACTACATCAAGACCACGTCACTAGTGTCAGCAGTGTCCAGAGGTCAATAACAGGATACACCACTACATCAAGACCACGTCACTAGTGTCAGCAGTGTCCAGAGGTCAATAACAGGATACACCACTACATCAAGACCACGTCACTAGTGTCAGCAGTGTCCAGAGGTCAATAACAGGATACACCACTACATCAAGACCACGTCACTAGTGTCAGCAGTGTCCAGAGGTCAATAACAGGATACACCACTACATCAAGACCACGTCACTAGTGTCAGCAGTGTCCAGAGGTCAATAACAGGATACACCACTACATCAAGACCACGTCACTAGTGTCAGCAGTGTCCAGAGGTCAATAACAGGATACACCACTACATCAAGACCACGTCACTAGTGTCAGCAGTGTCCAGAGGTCAATAACAGGATACACACTACATACACGTCAGTGTCAGCACAGAGGTCAATAACGTCACGAGTGTCAGCAGTGTCCAGAGGTCAATAACAGGATACACCACTACATCAAGACCACGTCACTAGTGTCAGCAGTGTCCAGAGGTCAATAACAGGATACACCACTACATCAAGACCACGTCACTAGTGTCAGCAGTGTCCAGAGGTCAATAACAGGATACACCACTACATCAAGACCACGTCACTAGTGTCAGCAGTGTCCAGAGGTCAATAACAGGATACACCACTACATCAAGACCACGTCACTAGTGTCAGCAGTGTCCAGAGGTCAATAACAGGATACACCACTACATCAAGACCACGTCACTAGTGTCAGCAGTGTCCAGAGGTCAATAACAGGATACACCACTACATCAAGACCACGTCACTAGTGTCAGCAGTGTCCAGAGGTCAATAACAGGATACACCACTACATCAAGACCACGTCACTAGTGTCAGCAGTGTCCAGAGGTCAATAACAGGATACACCTACATACATCACTAGTGTCAGCAGTGTCCAGAGGTCAATAACAGGATACACCAGTACATCAAGACCACGTCACTAGTGTCAGCAGTGTCCAGAGGTCAATAACAGGATACACCACTACATCAAGACCACGTCACTAGTGTCCGCAGTGTCCAGAGGTCAATAACAGGATACACCACTACATCAAGATCACGTCACTAGTGTCAGCAGTGTCCAGAGGTCAATAACAGGATACACCACTACATCAAGACCACGTCACTAGTGTCAGCAGTGTCCAGAGGTCAATAACAGGATACACCACTACATCAAGACCACGTCACTAGTGTCAGCAGTGTCCAGAGGTCAATAACGGGATACACCACTACATCAAGACCACGTCACTAGTGTCAGCAGTGTCCAGAGGACAATATCAGGATACACCACTACATCAAGTCCACGTCACTAGTGTCAGCAGTGTCCAGAGGTCAATAACAGGATACACCACTACATCAAGACCACGTCACTAGTGTCAGCAGTGTCCAGAGGTCAATAACAGGATACACCACTACATCAAGACCACGTCACTAGTGTCAGCAGTGTCCAGAGGTCAATAACAGGATACACCACTACATCAAGACCAGTCACCACGTCCACTAGTGTCAGCAGTGTCCAGAGGTCAATAACGGGATACACCACTACATCAAGACCACGTCACTAGTGTCAGCAGTGTCCAGAGGTCAATAACAGGATACACCACTACATACCACCACTCAGCAGTGTCCAGAGGTCACAGACCATCAAGACCACGTCACTAGTTTCAGCAGTGTCCAGAGGTCAATAACAGGATACACCACTACATCAAGACCACGTCACTAGTGTCAGCAGTGTCCAGAGGTCAATAACAGGATACACCACTACATCAAGACCACGTCACTAGTATCAGCAGTGTCCAGAGGTCAATAACAGGATACACCACTACATCAAGACCACGTCACTAGTGTCAGCAGTGTCCAGAGGTCAATAACAGGATACACCACTACATCAAGACCACGTCACTAGTGTCCGCAGTGTCCAGAGGTCAATAACAGGATACACCACTACATCAAGATCACGTCACTAGTGTCAGCAGTGTCCAGGTCAATAACAGGATACACCACTCATCAAGACCATGTCAATAACAGGATACACCACTACATCAAGACCACGTCACTAGTGTCAGCAGTGTCCAGAGGTCAATAACAGGATACACCACTACATCAAGACCACGTCACTAGTGTCAGCAGTGTCCAGAGGTCAATAACAGGATACACCACTACATCAAGACCACGTCACTAGTGTCAGCAGTGTCCAGAGGTCAATAACAGGATACACCACTACATCAAGACCACGTCACTAGTGTCAGCAGTGTCCAGAGGTCAATAACAGGATACACCACTACATCAAGACCACGTCACTAGTGTCAGCAGTGTCCAGAGGTCAATAACAGGATACACCACTACATCAAGACCACGTCACTAGTGTCAGCAGTGTCCAGAGGTCAATAAGGATACACCACTACATCAAGACCACGTCACTAGTGTCAGCAGTGTCCAGAGGTCAATAACAGGATACACCACTACATCAAGACCACGTCACTAGTGTCAGCAGTGTCCAGAGGTCAATAACAGGATACACCACTACATCAAGACCACGTCACTAGTGTCAGCAGTGTCCAGAGGTCAATAACAGGATACACCACTACATCAAGACCACGTCACTAGTGTCAGCAGTGTCCAGAGGTCAATAACAGGATACACCACTACATCAAGACCACGTCACTAGTGTCAGCAGTGTCCAGAGGTCAATAACAGGATACACCACTACATCAAGACCACGTCACTAGTGTCAGCAGTGTCCAGAGGTCAATAACAGGATACACCACTACATCAAGACCACGTCACTAGTGTCAGCAGTGTCCAGAGGTCAATAACAGGATACACCACTACATCAAGACCACGTCACTAGTGTCAGCAGTGTCCAGAGGTCAATAACAGGATACACCACTACATCAAGACCACGTCACTAGTGTCAGCAGTGTCCAGAGGTCAATAACAGGATACACCACTACATCAAGACCACGTCACTAGTGTCAGCAGTGTCCAGAGGTCAATAACAGGATACACCACTACATCAAGACCACGTCACTAGTGTCAGCAGTGTCCAGAGGTCAATAACAGGATACACCACTACATCAAGACCACGTCACTAGTGTCAGCAGTGTCCAGAGGTCAATAACAGGATACACCACTACATCAAGACCACGTCCACTAGTGTCAGCAGTGTCCAGAGGTCAATAACGGGATACACCACTACATCAAGACCACGTCACTAGTGTCAGCAGTGTCCAGAGGTCAATAACAGGATACACCACTACATCAAGACCACGTCACTAGTGTCAGCAGTGTCCAGAGGTCAATAACAGGATACACCACTACATCAAGACCACGTCACTAGTGTCAGCAGTGTCCAGAGGTCAATAACAGGATACACCACTACATCAAGACCACGTCACTAGTGTCAGCAGTGTCCAGAGGTCAATAACAGGATACACCACTACATCACCACGTCACTAGTATCAGCACGTCACTAGTGTCAGCAGTGTCCAGAGGTCAATAACAGGATACACCACTACATCAAGCACCACGTCACTAGTGTCAGCAGTGTCCAGAGGTCAATAACAGGATACACCACTACATCAAGACCACGTCACTAGTGTCAGCAGTGTCCAGAGGTCAATAACAGGATACACCACTACATCAAGACCACGTCACTAGTGTCAGCAGTGTCCAGAGGTCAATAACAGGATACACCACTACATCAAGACCACGTCACTAGTGTCAGCAGTGTCCAGAGGTCAATAACAGGATACACCACTACATCAAGACCACGTCACTAGTGTCAGCAGTGTCCAGAGGTCAATAACAGGATACACCACTACATCAAGACCACGTCACTAGTGTCAGCAGTGTCCAGAGGTCAATAACAGGATACACCACTACATCAAGACCACGTCACTAGTGTCAGCAGTGTCCAGAGGTCAATAACAGGATACACCACTACATCAAGACCACGTCACTAGTGTCAGCAGTGTCCAGAGGTCAATAACAGGATACACCACTACATCAAGACCACGTCACTAGTGTCAGCAGTGTCCAGAGGTCAATAACAGGATACACCACTACATCAAGACCACGTCACTAGTGTCAGCAGTGTCCAGAGGTCAATAACAGGATACACCACTACATCAAGACCACGTCACTAGTGTCAGCAGTGTCCAGAGGTCAATAACAGGATACACCACTACATCAAGACCACGTCACTAGTGTCAGCAGTGTCCAGAGGTCAATAACAGGATACACCACTACATCAAGACCACGTCACTAGTGTCAGCAGTGTCCAGAGGTCAATAACAGGATACACCACTACATCAAGACCACGTCACTAGTGTCAGCAGTGTCCAGAGGTCAATAACAGGATACACCACTACATCAAGACCACGTCACTAGTGTCAGCAGTGTCCAGAGGTCAATAACAGGATACACCACTACATCAAGACCACGTCACTAGTGTCAGCAGTGTCCAGAGGTCAATAACAGGATACACCACTACATCAAGACCACGTCACTAGTGTCAGCAGTGTCCAGAGGTCAATAACAGGATACACCACTACATCAAGACCACGTCACTAGTGTCAGCAGTGTCCAGAGGTCAATAACAGGATACACCACTACATCAAGACCACGTCACTAGTGTCAGCAGTGTCCAGAGGTCAATAACAGGATACACCACTACATCAAGACCACGTCACTAGTGTCACCAGTGTCCAGAGGTCAATAACAGGATACACCACTACATCAAGACCACGTCACTAGTATCAGCAGTGTCCAGAGGTCAATAACAGGATACACCAGTACATCAAGACCACGTCACTAGCACCACAGGTCACTAGTGTCCGCAGTGTCCAGAGGTCAATAACAGGATACACCACTACATCAAGACCACGTCACTAGTGTCAGCAGTGTCCAGAGGTCAATAACAGGATACACCACTACATCAAGACCACGTCACTAGTGTCAGCAGTGTCCAGAGGTCAATAACAGGATACACCACTACATCAAGACCACGTCACTAGTGTCAGCAGTGTCCAGAGGTCAATAACAGGATACACCACTACATCAAGACCACGTCACTAGTGTCAGCAGTGTCCAGAGGTCAATAACAGGATACACCACTACATCAAGACCACGTCACTAGTGTCAGCAGTGTCCAGAGGTCAATAACAGGATACACCACTACATCAAGACCACGTCACTAGTGTCAGCAGTGTCCAGAGGTCAATAACAGGATACACCACTACATCAAGACCACGTCACTAGTGTCAGCAGTGTCCAGAGGTCAATAACAGGATACACCACTACATCAAGACCACGTCACTAGTGTCAGCAGTGTCCAGAGGTCAATAACAGGATACACCACTACATCAAGACCACGTCACTAGTGTCAGCAGTGTCCAGAGGTCAATAACAGGATACACCACTACATCAAGACCACGTCACTAGTGTCAGCAGTGTCCAGAGGTCAATAACAGGATACACCACTACATCAAGACCACGTCACTAGTGTCAGCAGTGTCCAGAGGTCAATAACAGGATACACCACTACATCAAGACCACGTCACTAGTGTCAGCAGTGTCCAGAGGTCAATAACAGGATACACCACTACATCAAGACCACGTCACTGGTGTCAGCAGTGTCTACATCAAGACTACTATATCAAGACCACGTCACTAGTATCAGCAGTGTCCAGAGGTCAATAACAGGATACAACACTACATCAAGACCACGTCACTAGTGTCCGCAGTGTCCAGAGGTCAATAACGTCACTGGTGTCAGCAGTGTCCAGAGGTCAATAACAGGATACACCACTACATCAAGACCACGTCACTAGTGTCAGCAGTGTCCAGAGGTCAATAACAGGATACACCACTACATCAAGACCACGTCACTAGTGTCAGCAGTGTCCAGAGGTCAATAACAGGATACACCACTACATCAAGACCACGTCACTAGTGTCAGCAGTGTCCAGAGGTCAATAACAGGATACACCACTACATCAAGACCACGTCACTAGTGTCAGCAGTGTCCAGAGGTCAATAACAGGATACAACACTACATCAAGACCACGTCACTAGTGTCCGCAGTGTCCAGAGGTCAATAACAGGATACACCACTATATCAAGACCACGTCTCTAGTGTCAGCAATGTCCAGAGGTCAATAACAGGATACTCCTCTATATCAAGACCACGTCACTAGAGTGTCAGCAGTGTCCAGTGGTCAATGACAGGATACACCACTACATCAAGACCACGTCACTAGTGTCAGCAGTGTCCAGAGGTCAATAATAGGATACATCACTACATCAAGACCACGTCACTAGTGTCAGCAGTGTCCAGAGGTCAATAACAGGATACACCACTACATCAAGACCACGTCACTAGTGTCAGCAGTGTCCAGAGGTCAATAACAGGATACACCACTACATCAAGACCACGTCACTAGTGTCAGCAGAGTCCAGAGGTCAATAACAGGATACACCAGTACATCAAGACCACGTCACTAGTATCAGCAGTGTCCAGAGGTCAATAACAGGATACACAACTACATCAATACCACGTCACTAGTGTCAGCAGTGTCCAGAGGTCAATAACAGAATACACCACTACATCAAGACCACGTCACTAGTGTCAGCAGTGTCCAGAGGTCAATAACAGGATACACCACTACATCAAGACCACGTCACTAGTATCAGCAGTGTCCAGAGGTCAATAACAGGATACACCAGTACATCAAGACCACGTCACTAGTGTCAGCAGTGTCCAGAGGTCAATAATAGGATACACCTCTACATCAAGACCACGTCACTAGTGTCGAAAATATTTGTTCAATTATAGTGCATTCTTCCTCAAGGAACTCGTTGCTGCAGATTCTGAGTGCACGCAGGAAGAAGCCTATAATTACACCACGTTTGGTTTTGGTGTCGTAGTGAGAGTAGAAGTGGAGAAGATCGTTTTGGTTGTTTCTCCACTTCTACTCACACCACGACACCAAAACCAAACGTGGTGTAATTATAGGCTTCTTCCTGCGTGCACTCAGAATCTGCAGCAACGAGTTCCTTGAGGAAGAATGCACTATAATTGAACAAATATTTTCTAAACTCCACTATCCTCGTCACTTCATCAGAGACTGCAGACGGCGAGCATTAAACATCTTCAACACACCCAGAGAAGACACTGCCGAGAAGAGATACATAGTCCTTCCCACCAACTCCATTGCCAAACATGTTTCCAACATCTTTGCCAAAACATCATTCCAAGTATCTACCTCCACAACCACGACCATCAAGGACATCACCAGTAGTAGGCAGGACAAGCCTCCATCCTCTGCAGGGGTATACATAATCCCTTGTAATGACTGCAACAAGTTATACGTGGGCGAAACATCAAGGGATCTCCAAACACGTATTTCAGAACACCAATACGCAAGCAGGTCTGACGACACAAGGAATGCCTGCGTACAACACCGTAATTCACACAACCACTTGATAAACTACAGAAACTCAAGACTTATCGCCACAGAAGACAACACTCAATACCGAAGAATCCTGGAATCATCACTTATTTCTATATCCGACAACTTCAACCAGAATAGTGGCTTCTATAACATAGCTGAACCACTTGCCAAGAAACTTCTTCATCGATATCCCACATAAGAACACTGTAGAAGGTCTGCTCACAAACTTATCCAATCTCCTTTCCAAGCTACCCAAGTTTTTAGACTCTATAACCCCACTCGGTACATCATCAGATGCAGCATTCTTCACCTGACCTCAGCCGGACTATAAATACTCGCGTTCCTTCCACCCCAGGTAGTTCTGTTTGTGACTTGAAAAAGCCCACTGTGTGGGCGAAACGTAGTCAATAAAGGATCACATTATACTGCATTTGTGTTTATATTGCCATTGTGTTGATATTTTATACCATTTATTTCCACCAGTCACTAGTATCAGCAGTGTCCAGAGGTCAATAACAGGACACCCCACTACATCAAGACCACGTCACTAGTGTCAGCAGTGTCCAGAGGTCAATAACAGGATAAACCACTACATCAAGACCACGTCACTAGTGTCAGCAGTGTCCAGAGGTCAATAACAGGATAAACCACTACATCAAGACCACGTCACTAGTGTCAGCAGTGTCCAGAGGCCAATAACAGGATACACCACTACATCAAGACCACGTCACTAGTGTCAGCAGTGTCCAGAGGTCAATAACAGGATGCACCACTACATCAAGACCACGTCACTAGTGTCAGCAGTGTCCAGAGGTCAATAACAGGATACGCCACTACATCAAGACCACATCACTAGTGTCAGCAGTGTCCAGAGGCCAATAACAGGATACACCACTACATCAAGACCACGTCACTAGTGTCAGCAGTGTCCAGAGGTTAATAACAGGATACACCACTACATCAAGACCACGTCACTAGTGTCAGCAGTGTCCAGAGGCCAATAACAGGATACACCACTACATCAAGACCACTTCACTAGTATCAGCAGTGTCCAGAGGTCAATAACAGGATACACCACTACATCAAGACCACGTCACTAGTATCAGCAGTGTCCAGAGGTCAATAACAGGATACACCACTACATCAAGACCACGTCACTAGTGTCAGCAGTGTCCAGAGGTCAATAACAGGATACACCACTACATCAAGACCACATCACTAGTGTCAGCAGTGTCCAGAGGCCAATAACAGGATACACCACTACATCAAGACCACGTCACTAGTGTCAGCAGTGTCCAGAGGTCAACAACAGGATACACCACTACATAGTAATTTTATGCACTTCAGTCATTACTTCACACACAGCAACTCTGATCCACAATGGCAATTTTCTGGCTGAAAGTCGTTTAGTTTTTTCACCCGTATAACCAGCACATTTTTTTTACCACCCAGGACGCGGCGTCGGGGAAAAAGAATTGAGAAAAAAAAATCGAAAAATGAGTTTATTTTACAGAAAAATAATTTAAGAATCTAGCAATATTTTGATGGAAGTCTTTTGTTTGTACGGTATTTCTACAAGGAATTATAGTCGTTTCAACACTGCCTTGTACTCACCTAATTGTGGTTGCACAGGTCGAGACTCAGCTCCTGGCCCCGATGTGATGACTCATGCGTGCAATATGTTTGAACATGGTGTGATTTTTCGGATTTTTTTTTTCAATTTTTAATTATTTCTGTGCATTATTCTATCTAATATATAAAATTCACCCTCTGATATGGTTACAAAGTGGGAGGAGTTATAAGAGAGAGAGAGAGAGAGAAAGAGAGAGAGAGGAGGCAGTTACAGAGGTTAGTGTATGTTTAGTTAGCAACACCCAAGGGAATGGTGTCTCACGGCACTATGAAATGTTGTATATTTATGCGATTATTAACGATAAACTTTATCTACCATCACAAATCATATTAGATATAAGAAAAATAACAATAAGCATAATAAAACAAGTCAAAATTAATAATAATTGTCATTACAGTATACGGAGCGCCTGGCCGGCGACCAGGAATACTAGATGTGGAAATTTATTTGGTCCCTAAACTTCCACAGGACAGATCCAGCATGGCCGTACGGGACGGCTGAGCTGGATGGCCCTTATACCCCACCCAAACATGAAAGCACTCTCTCTTGTTGGCGATGGATTGTTGGTAGGCATGTATTTAATTTATAGATTTACTCTTCAGGGAAGGAGTAGGTAGTTTTACTGGTAGTACACTAATATTAGGATCATTGAGGCAACTGTAGATAATAATAATGTAGACCTAAGACCTTAACATAGGTAGTAATAGGTCGATAATGTAGGCAAACACTAGGATAAGTTAGCTAGGGAGAACTGGCAGCCCAAGTTTGAACGAAAGAGACGAGGGTCTGGAAGAGGGACCAGCTCGTTCTTCTTAAGACAGACACCAACTGGACAAGACGTGCCGTGATCAGCAGACGGCGCCCCCACGTGTCTTCACATCTGAGACCTGGGGAAATCTGGTAGAGGCACCTCGATGTACCGTAGATGACCTCCTCCGTCAGGCCCATACAGTAAGACAAGACCTCCACTATTTCTCGTAGATTTCTGGCCAGTGTCTGGGGAGATTGTGAGTTGAGTTTTATCTGTGGGCCCGGTGTGCAACAGGCAGAGCATGCCCAGTAAGTACCAGTGTCTCAGAGCAGTCTGGAAGCTAGTGTCCGTGTCTGCATAGTTATACTAAGGGATACATACCCTCTTGGATATAGGAATTTCTGAGGTGCAGGCAGGACACTAATTACGATTAAATATTGCAGAAATTAAGGCTCCCGGTTGCACGTGGTTTCTGAGGGGAAGTCCAAAGGGGCTAAGGCTAAGCTTAGGGAAGTGAAGATCAGGATATATGCTGCAACACCAAGTAAGTTAGTCCTTTATACGTGCATGCAGGCGAGTTTTCTTGCAACATCAATCATTTGTGAAAATCTGTCCTATAAGCCACTTGTGAGGCTGAGGTACCCACCTCAGAGCTCGATGTCAACAGAGTTTGCCTGGGCAGGTGACTCACTTGGAGGCAGTCCACACAAATTTTCACAAAAGTGGTCCTTCGAAAACCGTGATGTGGAATAGCTAGGTTAAGCTATCTTAGCTAGGCCACAGTTAGGAACCAGTTTAACAGAGTTAGGTCAAGTTAGCACCCTAGGCCCAGAGTTACACACGCTAGGCCAAGCTGACTATACACAGAAGTTGTTATTTGCAGTAATTTACAGGCAGGCCAGGTAGGCTAGTGAAGCTTGTGAATTTAATAATTTACAGTGATTACAAGTAATCCAGAGTAGGAGACTTGTGTGTTAATTACTTACAGTGGATTTGCAAGGTAGCCACAGTTAGGCTAGGCTTGTGCAATATTTACAAAAGTTATAGTAGCTAGGACAGATTTAACCTAGTTATTATTTACAGGGAGTTATAAAGCCAGGTTTAAGCTCTAGCACACTAGCTAGGTTAGGATTTACCTTATCCAACCATCCACGCTAGACAGAGTAAGCTGGGCACAGTTAGGCCAAGCTGTTTACATACATTATTTATTTACTGTTTCACAAGTTGAATTGTTGAATTTATTTGTGTTAACCAAGTGATTTTAATTTGTATACTGCACTTTTTATTGCGTGATTTTCATTGTCTTTGATTCATGTTAATGTGGGATTTGTGAATTGTACCTGAGACTAGGTTAAGTCCTGTAATTATTTGCTGGCATTGTGCAGTTAAGTGCTAGGTTAAGCTTTCACATCGATACACATTTCGATTGGGATTTGAAAGCTAACAGTGTACATTTATTCATAGTAGAGTCAATATAACGAAGGGAATTGTTAAGCTTGTTGAGAAGCCTTGAGACTCGTTCATTCTCACCTAATACCGTTCGTGCTGTGGGGTGGGCTAATTGAAGTACAAATTAGTACCGTGATCTTAACTAAACCGCAACTATGGTAGGTGAAGATGCAGTACCAGCTGTCCTAGCTCTAAGTCAATTAAAGCGGTCTGTGGGAGCCTATAAGGGGCGCCTGAGCCAAGCATGTGAGGAGTGTCGTACGGTCAGGCAAGATCAAGACGTAGACTGGGAGGAACTAGAGAGTTGCCTGAAACCTTTGGAGCAAAGACTGGAGGCCTTTGAGAGATCATTTATCCTTTATGAGACAGAGGCCTATACTACAGGTGAGTCTGAATATACAGTCGAAGTAGCACGGACGGACTATGACGAACGAAGGGCAGAGTGTAAAGCAGAGATGAGACTCTGCAGGCAGTTAATAAAGACTTTGAAGGCCGGCACAGCAGGGGCAGCAAATGTTTCAAGGAACACGAACAACAGCACGCCTGTTAATGTGTTGCCCAGATTGCCCCAGTTGAATTTACCAACGTTCGACGGAACCTTAACAGAGTACATTGCTTTCTGGGATCAGTTTAAAGCCCAGACAGATGACAGAGACGATTTGTCAGATGCCGTCAAATTACAATATTTACGTTCACAGCTCAAGGGTAAAGCCTTGGACTTGGTCCGGCATTACCAAACCACCGACACCAATTACCAACATGCCAAAGACCAATTAAAGGACATGTTTGGCAACACTGAGGAGATAAAGGTAGCTATACTTTATCGGTTGTTGGATCTAGAGGCTTGTCGCCATGACCGTCAAAGCCTAGAGAAGTTCCGAATCGAAGTTATGAGTTTGACGAATAGTCTTACATGACTGGGGTAAGTCGGAATGGTTCATCAGTCAGGTGATTCAGAGAAAACTGGCTGGCACTACAGTGCATGAGTTACACTTAAAATATCTTACGAATAGGTTCACGATACAACAAATCGTTGAGGGGTTGGGAGATCTCGTTTCTCATTTGAGTATAGGTGTGAGAGAAGAGTCACCACCATCGCCACATAAAAACCCAGACAGTCACTCAAAGATCTCGAGAGATCAGTCTAAAGCTCGAACGACTAACGTTGGAGTGTACTATGGTAAAGAGGTGTCTAAGGTAAGAACCTCTAAGCAGAACCTTAGAGGCACTCATGCCAGAATACGCGTGTTCTGCGAAGGCGAACACGCTAGCACGAGTTGCTCGGAGTATACAACACTGAGCAGTAGGCAACAGAGACTAAGGGAGTTGAGACTCTGCTTCAAGTGTTGTGGGGAACACTTTGTGAGAGACTGTGGCACCCAGCTCAGTGAGTGTTGAGTCTGTTGCAAAGGTAAGCACCATACTGCACTATGTCCCAATAATTTAAGGGAACCCCAGGCAAGTAGGGATATCTCTCAGGTAGAGATAGAAAGTGAGTCCGAGCCTGAAATGGTAGCCAGCGTGATTAGTGGGAGTGAAGTCTCTAATCTGAGTGAGAATCACGGAGGTGCTGCCCTACCTACAGTCATGGCAAAGGTTGTGAATGGGCACAGGTCCGAAACAACCCGATTATTCTTTGACCCAGGAGCACAAGTATCCTTGATAACAAAGAAGTTGGTGGCTAAATTAAAGTTGAAGGCCACAAGGAAAGTTAGTATGATGTTGGGAGGGGCTATAAGTCAGGTCCCACCCAGATCTTATGATGTGGTGGATGTCACAGTCAAATTAGGTGGACATCGCAGGGACATTACAACCTTGGTGGTAGAGACATTACCCAGGGCAATTACAGCGAGAGGTCTTGCTGCAGCAGCTAAGCGATTGAAAGACCTTGACGTGAAGCTGGCAGACCAGGGAATTACCACTGACACAGTCAGAAATGTAGGTATCCTGGTGGGAGCCAATCATATAGATGACTTCCTGTCTACACGACGGACGTTTAAGGAAGGAATTGGGTTATACAGATCCCCAGTAGGATACATCATAGGCGGCAGGATTCCACCTGAATTCCCTGCCACGCCAGATAGAGGAGAAGCTGTCCCCATGATAGCTGGGGGAGTAGTGATAATGAATACCAGTATACACTATGAACCGCCAGGGAAGCTGAACCAGGTAGGTAGTGATGAACACTCGGCCACCTTGGGAAAACACTTTTACAGGGTACATAAAGAGGGAGATAGATTGCCTTTAAATCCAGGGAACCTCGTAACAGATGGAGGAAAGGCTACCAGGGCATGTGGGCCACTGGGTGGGAAAGTACGGAGCCACTCAGTCAAGGCTAGACATTCGAAAGACGTTAAAGTTAAAGCAAAGGGCGCTAAGACCACCGGAACCAACAAGTTTACACCCCCAGAGGTCCACACAGGGGAAACTGGACGGTTGAAGTTAGACCGGAGTCTGCTCGACGAGAGTGGCCGGACGGCACTCGTGTCCAGGGTCCACTGTGGGGGCTCGTGGAAGGTGAACTTGATTTAGACTTAGCGCCTACCTTTGCCGGCGGGAGGATGTGGAAATTTATTTGATCCCTAAAGTTCCACAGGACAGATCCAGCATGGCCGTACGGGATGGCTGAGCTGGATGGCCCTTATACCCCACCCAAACATGAAAGCATTCTCTCTTGTTGGCGATGGATTGTTGGTAGGCATGTATTTAATTTATAGATTTACTCTTCAGGGAAGGAGTAGGTAGTTTTACTGGTAGTACACTAATATTAGGATCATTGAGGCAACTGTAGATAATAATAATGTAGACCTAAGACCTTAACATAGGTAGTAATAGGCCGATAATGTAGGCAAACACTAGGATAAGTTAGCTAGGGAGAACTGGCAGCCCAAGTTTGAACGAAGAGACGAGGGTCTGGAAGAGGGACCAGCTCGTTCTTCTTAAGACAGACACCAACTGGACAAGACGTGCCGTGATCAGCAGACGGCGCCCCCCACCTCGATGTACCGTAGATGACCTCCTCCGTCAGGCCCATACAGTAAGACAAGACCTCCACTATTTCTCGTAGATTTCTGGCCAGTGTCTGGGGAGATTGTGAGTTGAGTTTTATCTGTGGGCCCGGTGTGCAACAGGCAGAGCATGCCCAGTAAGTACCAGTGTCTCAGAGCAGTCTGGAAGCTAGTGTCCGTGTCTGCATAGTTATACTAAGGGATACATACCTTCTTCGATATAGGAATTTCTGAGGTGCAGGCAGCACACTAATTACGACTGAATATTGCAGGAATTAAGGCTCCCGGTTGCACGTGGTTTCTGAGGGGAAGTCCAAAGGGGCTAAGGCTAAGCTTAGGGAAGTGAAGATCAGGATATATGCTGCAACACCAAGTAAGTTAGTCCTTTATACGTGCATGCAGGCGAGTTTTCTTGCAACATCTATCATTTGTGAAAATCTGTCCTATAAGCCACTTGTGAGGCTGAGGTACCCACCTCAGAGCTCGGTGTCAACAGAGTTTGCCAGGGTAGGTGACTCACTTGGAGGCAGTCCACACAAATTTTCACACTAGATATGTCCCTACGATATGATATAATTGTTCCCCTACTTATACCACTGATCACTAACACTAGAGAAAATGGAGTTTACCGCAGGGGTAACACTGATATCCTGTGGAAAGGCTCAAAAACAGAGCGATTTTCTCGTTTTTTCTGTTTTTTTTACCCTAAGTAACCAGCTATGCGCGCGTTTCCTCGAATATCTCGGAAGTGAGATATTGACCTATTTCTCGGAAGTGAGCCATTAATAATGAATGGATTGAATTCATTTTCATAACGAACATAAAACAATGGCTGTTGCAGTATACAAAGTCCTAACCTCTAACATTTCTCAAATATTTTATGATATGTGTGTGTGTTTGGGGTAAAAGGCAGATATTTTGCTCAATGTCAAAAACTTATGGATTTTTTCCGAGAATCCTTATAAAGTTGGATTAGCAATATTTTAAGAGTAGGAAGTGCCCAAAAATCTTTTTTGCAGTGCCAGTAATTGGCAGGTGCTTGCCAAACCTCATTTTTTGTGACTATTTTATTTTTTGATTACTTCTACTTACACTTAGATCTCACTACACATGCATGTACAAGCATATGTATACTAATCCTCCTGGGTTTTCTTCTATTTTCTTCCTAGTTCTTGTTTTTTTTTATTTCTGCTTATCTCCATGGGGAAGTGGAACAGAATTCTTCCTCCGCAAGCTATGCGTGTCGTAGGAGGCGACTAGATGTCGGGAACAATGGTTTAGTAACTCCTTCTCCTGTATAAATTACTAAAAAGAAGAAAAAGAAGAACTTTATAAAATTGGGATGTTCGAATGTGCGTGATTGAAGTGCAGATGATAAGAAAGAAGTGATTGCAAAGGCTATGAATGAAAAGAAGTTGGATGTCCTGGCCCTAAGAGAAACAAAGCTGAAACGGGTAGAGGAGTTTCAGTGGGGAGAAATAAATGGGATTCAGTCAGGAGTATCTGAGAGAGTTAGAGCTAAGAAAGGGGTAGCAATAATGTTAAGCGATCAGTTACAGAGAGAGAAGAGGGAATATGTGGATTAAAGTAAGGGTCGGATGTGAAAAGTGGGTCATAATAAGTGTGTATGCTCCTGGAGAAGAAAGGACTGTAGAGGAGAGAGAGAGAGAGAGAGAGAGAGAGAGAGAGAGAGAGAGAGAGAGAGAGAGGGAGAGAGCGAGATTTTGGGAGATGTTAAGGAAGTATGTAGGAACTTTTGAGCCAATTTAAAGAGTAATTTGGTAGGGGACCTAAATGCTAAAGTAGGAGAAGCATTTAGAGAGGGTGTGATTGGTAAGTTCGGGGTGCCAGGTGTAAATGATAATGGGAAGCATTTGATTGAACTTTGTATAGAAAGGGGATTTGGTTATATGTAATACATATTTTAAGAAAAAGAGGATAAATAAGTATACAAGATATGATGTAGGGCGAAATGACAGTAGTTTGTTGGACTACGTATTGGTAGATAAAAGACTGGTCGGTAGACTTCAGGATGTACATGTTTATATATCAGATATATCAGATCACGTTTTAGTTGTAGCTACAGTGAGAGTAAAAGGTAGATGGAATACAAGGAAAATGGAAGCAGCAAGTAAGAGAGAAGTGAAGGTTTATAAACTAAAGTAGGAGGCAGTTAAGCTAAGATATAAACAACTGTTGAAGGATAGATGGGCTAGTGAGAATACAGGCAATGGGGTAGAAGATGTATGGGGTAAGTTTAAGAATATAGTGTTAGAGTGTTCAGCAGAAGTTTGTGGTTACAGGAACGTGGGTGCGGGTAGGGAAGAAGAGGTTTTCACAAAGTAGAAGTGATTCAAGGCATATGATAGGGCGGATAGGGGGACAATGTGGCAGATGTTGCAAATGTATGGAATAGGAGGTAGGTTATTGAAAGCGGTGAAAAGTTTTTACGAGAATAGTGAGACCCAAGTTAAAGAACATAGGCTAGAGGGGGATTATTTCCCAGGAAAAGTAGGCCTTAGACAGGGATGTGTGATGTCACCATAGTTGTTCAATATATTTAGAGATGAAGTAGTAAGAGAAGTGAATGCTCGGGTGTTGGCAAGAGGTGTGGGATTAAAAGATAAAGACTCTAACACAAAGTGGGAGTTGTCACAGTTACTCTTTGCTAATGACACTGTGCTTTCAGGAGATTCTGAGAAGTTGCAGAGGTTGGTTGGAAGGAAGTTAAAAGTGAATATAGAAAATGGAAAGGCGATGAGGATAACAAAAAAATAGGTAACGGAAGACTGGATATCAGATTGGAGGAGTGAGCATGGAGGAGGTGAATGTGTTTAGATATTTGGGAGTGGACGTGTCAGCAGATGGGTCTCTGAAGGATGAGGTGAATCATAGAATTGATGAGTGGAAAAAGGTGAGTGGTGCACTGAGGAATCTGCAGAGACAAAGAACTTTATCCACAAAAGCAGAGAGGGTAATGTATGAGAGTATGGTAACACCAACGCTCTTGTATGGGTGTGAGGCATGTTTTGTGAATGTTGCAACAAGGAGAAGGCTGGAGGCAGTGGAGATATCATGTCTGAGGGCAATGTGTGGTGTGAATATAATGCAGAGAATCCATAGTTTGAAGATTAAGAGGAAGTGTGGGATTACCACCAAGGCAGGGTGGCCCAAAAAAGAAAAACTTTCATCATCATTTTCTCCATCACTGTCTTGCCAGAGGCGTGCCTACACTACTTAACATCCCTCCTTCAGAGTGAAAATACTGTACTTCCCATCTCCAGGACTCAAGTTCGGCTTGCCGGTTTCCCTGAATCCCTTCATAAATGTTACCTTGCTTAAACTCCAACAGCACGTCAAGTCCTAAAAACCACTTGTCTCTATTTGCTCCTGTCTAACACGCTCACGCACGCTTGCTAGAAGACCAAGCCCCTCGCACACAAAACCTCCTTTACCCCCTCCCTCCAACCTTTCCTAGGCCGACCCTTACCCCGCCTTTCCTCCACTTCAAATTTGTGTACTCTCTAAATCAAGCTATTTTTCCTGCATTCAGAATTTGTATTAGAGGCCTGATAGGCATAGGAAGTAGAGAATGGGTCTATCCACTGTGTGTGTACTGTATTAAAAAAATCTTGTTTCCCTATTACCTCTCGTGATCACCCGTTTATTTGAGCTCCAGCTGGTGCAAACAGCATGGCAACCCCCAGAGATTTACTCACACCCATGCATATTAACACTTTTTCAATGAAAGTGATGTTGTCCCCGAATCTAGTGGCTTTGAGGTGGATGTGCCCGCAAGTAATTAAGGAAATATCGTAAACCTCCATGAACCTGATCGTCAACCAGACGAACAGGTATTACCCCATGTAATGGACAATACACATTGCAGAAGCGTCATATCTGCAGAAGTGTAAAGATACAATTGAGGCCGAAATGTATCTATTCCTTGCCACAATAATGCTTATGCCTCATATCAACAAGTATAACACAGTACTGGTCCACATACTACTACATCAGTACCACACTCTTCCGTGACTTCCTCTCTTGCAACAGGTTCACGATGTTGTTACGAATGTTGCACTTATCTGATAGGAATACACTTAGCGGAAACTACCTGCTATACAAAATCAGGGAAGTGTTTATGTGCCTGAAATAAAATATCGGTGTCTACTTTTCTCCCTTCAGGAACCTTGTTGTCGACGAGCTCTTGATTCTGTCGTTTAAGGAATATATACCAAAGAAACTTAATAAATTTCGTATAATACTTTTGTTATATGTGACTGAGACTGACCTGGTGTTGGAAGTTATTGTCTACACCGGGAGCAACACTGGATGATGTACTCACCTAATTGTACTCACCTAATTGTGGTTGCAGGGGTCGAGACTCAGCGCCTGGCCCCGCCTCTCCACTGAACGCTAGTAAGTCCTCTCTCTCCCTGCTCCGTGAGCTTTATCATACTTTGTCTTAAAGCTATGTATGGTTCCTGCCTCCACTACATCACTGGCCAAACTGTTTCGCTTCCTGACCACAATGACTGAAGAAATACTTCCTAACATCCTTGTGACTCATCTGAGTCTTCAACTTCCAAGAGTGACCCCTTGTTTCTGTGTCCCTTTTCTGGAACATCTTGTCTCTGTCCACCTTGTCTATTCCACGCAGTATTTTGTATGTCGTTATCATGTCTCATCTAACCCTCCTGTCCTCCAGTGTCGTTAGGCCGATTTCCCTTAACCTTTCTTCGTAGGACATTCCCCTTAGCTCTAGAACTTACCATGTCGCAAACCTTTGCACTTTCTCTAATTTCTTAACGTGTTTGTCCCGGTGCGGGTTCCAAACTGGTGCTGCATACTCTAGTCAGGCGGATGTTGGGCTTTTATGGTGACTTTTTCACAATATGATGGAATAATTCCATGGCTGAGCTATACATTGTTTACTGACAACTGGTATACAAGCTATATGTTCGATGATTTTTTTTTCAGTGTCAACAATGCCGATGAGTGTGAAACACTGACAGAAAATAGAAAAAAAAATCCAAAGGTTCAAAGGGGGAAGTGAACCTTGGCAGTGTGGGGTGAACCTTGGCAGTGTGGGGTGAACCTTGGCAGTGTGGGGTGCCACTCTGACTCTAGGTTTCAAGGAGTCTCATACACTTAAGTACTTCTAGAAACATTGCTGGGACATTAACACATATCTAACCATGTAACATCTGAAAACCAACTATGGAACACCACCTCAACCGCTCAACAACTACACGAAAACAGCCAACCTCCATTAAGCACCCTGCAACCACCATCTTCAGCCCAGCAATCAACCTCTCGCAATAAAGAAAAGAAAAACGAAAGCAAAAAAAAGCAATTGAGAAAAGTATACCTTCTACCAACCCAGCATCATGCATACATGCATCTGGTATAACTGTGCTGCTGATGGGTAGTGTGGTATACCCCATCCTATGAATTTTATGAATTCATGAATGACACTTCACACATACACACACACACGCACCAAAGTGGTTGTGCCACTTACCTTTATTACTCCACCTCCCCTCCCCCCAACCATCCTTACCATCCTTCCTGCCCCATCCTATCAAAGCTCTGGTCATAACTGGCCTCGCTGTCATCAGTGGCATACTACATAGAAATCTCTATCATGTTGTGTGTGTGTGTGTGTGTGTGTGTGTGTGTGTGTGTGTGTGTGTGTGTGTGTGTGTGTGTGTGCGTGTGTGTGTGTGCGTGTGTCTGTCTGTCTGTCTGTGTGTCTGTCTGTATTTGAGAAGACGTGAGTCACTTTACGTACACAGGCTACATTCTTCTGAAGGTTTTTAGAAGTATCCCTCATTCTAATCCTAATTAATCATATATCAGCAAATACTGTTTTTATATTTTTGATGCACATGGGATCTTTTAAAACATCCAGAGATACACTCAGCACTGCCCTTATCTTTAAAGTGGAGCTGTTGCTCCACTCTTCTCAAGTGTTTTTAAATTATCTCTCGCTCTATTCCTAATGATTTATAATAACAGTTACTATTATATTATTTACTAGAGCACATGAGATCCTTTAAAGACACCTATAGATGTACTAATTACTGCCCATGTAGTTCAAAGTTAGTCCTTATTATTTAGTTATCCTAATGACTTACTATATATTCCGTCAGGCTCTCACTACTTATCCCCTGGTACTCATAGGTAGGGAGAGAGGGATTCTGTATATCCAGCTGGCCAGACACTAAAAATATATAGATGAATATTTGAATTTTGCAGCCACAGGCCTAGTTGAAATCCTGGTGGTTTCCTCTGATAATGTCGTATGTCTATATCACTTATTTTATTAGTCACTTATCATATATTTTATTTTTTTGCCACTGACTCAATACCATGGGATTCACACGTTTTTCCATAGCATTGCGGTCATAACCTGGATCTTATGTTATTAATTGTATTCGCAACTCGCCAAATGCCGGAGATTTTGTCTCTGTACTTTGTTTTATCTTTCCTTTCCAAATCCCTCATTACGGCACTATGGCCATTACTGACCAATATTTGTACTTCTTTCTGATTAGGGTCCCAATCTTGAACTGTTAATATTAACTGATTTTTGTGATCACTTGTGGCAACACAATGTCTGCAGCACTGACCAGTCACTAGCTGCCCCTCACTCAAGCTTCCAGTAAAAACATCCATACTCAGATTTAAATGATATATTTATGGTCTCTTCACACTTTCCAGACTCTGGAAACCTTGTTATTATTTTGCAGGTGTTCACTGACTATATCACGTACGATGACCGCTGAAAATATCCTAGACAGAAACTAGAATGCTATATACTGGAAGCACTGTTTCAGGATATTGTCATGAGTTTGTGTGTTTGTGTGTCAGTGAGTGTCTCAGTAGTGCTCACACTCGAGAAGTAGTGTGTTATGTTGATATTTTTCAACCTACGTGTAACATTAATATCGTGGAGAAAATTTCTCCAGGGGGGAGGGGAAATACCAGCCCCTTTCAGCCCTCTGAGGGACTCAGCGCTGCGAAGGGGCTGATAGCGTTTAGTTTCTTCGTCAACACGTTTTCGTACCAGGGCAGCCGGTAAGTCACGTCATGGCTGACCAGTGTTGCAATCATGTGTAGTTTAATGATAGACAATCGATCTCATCCCTTAGCAAGACAGTTAAGAAAAATCCTGCACCAATTTTATTACCATGTTCAAGATGTACATTGACGTCTAGGTCCAGATAGCAAAAATCAAGCATTCTGCATTGCTTCATGGTGGAAGTTTTGGCTAGCTTTATCGGCACTTCTTTTACGTGTGGAGATGCTGAGGGCGCGCCAAGGCGGACGGGGACGCTGCCGGCCAGATTACATTAAAACCTGCAAGGGAAAACATTAACGCCGGAATAACAACAAAGAACACTGTTCCGCGCGCTTATATGAATAAAAGACAATCCACACTCGCGTTATATTACATAGAAGTGTGCGCAGCTTCCTGTAGTGACGTTGCTGTGAATTTCAAACAATTAAAAGGCAAAGCAGTGTCGTATACTGAGTGTATTGAGAACTATCTTTATAGACTTACAGTGCACTGAGACACTCATTCTTCAATCAAGACAACGATTTCCGGGTAAACACATGGGTCAGATACAGATACCCAGGTAGGTCTAGTTATTAATTAATGATAATAGTTAGGTCAGCTGCGCAACAGATAGCTAGTTCATTTTCTCTAGATTTTTCACCATACACTCGGTGACAAGGGAGCTTTTTAGCCCAACACAAGTGAGTATAAAGCTCTCGTCAGTATTCAGTTATTCAATGAAATACTGACACAACATTCCTAGGGGTAATTATACTTATAAGCACTAGTTCCCGACAGCCACGTGGTCGTAGAATTACTGTCTGTCATCGGAGGCAGCTATCGTCAGAGGCTGCGATAGACAGAGACAGCAACTAAGTTAAGTATCTTCATTGTTGATACAAAGTTACTTTGTTCTGCTAATTTATTTAAGCATAATTTGGTAAGATAAATTTTACCATACAAATATTTTAAAAGTATAAAATGGTATCTGCCGTTTTTTTATATACCTATACCAAGTACCGATACCGGAAAAACCGATTTCAGTTCCGATACTTCGGCACATCCCAAGCATTTATCAGTCACTACACAGATTCAGTAAATTGATAATGGCATTCAAGCTTACTTGGAGTCTGCCTGATTGTCTTCCTATGTCATAATATGTTAATGACACATTTAATTTGCTTCGAAGTTTGAACATTACATATCCTACTTACATAATGACTCACATTGTTATTGTGCTGTTGTGGTGAAGTTTTATTCATGCAAATTGCAGCATTTTCTGAGTGTCAACAAAAAAGAAAATTCTACTAGTCGGCTTTAAACTTTGGACACAAATGTTTCCAACTTAAAAGAAGGTCAGGTTTGTTACTGGAATTTGTAGTTGACAATATTAATTTAATTAAAAAAAATTAATGTATCGAATGTGCCAAAAAAAAAAAGAAAAACAAGAATACCACTTCTGATTGTCTTCAAACTTTCAATGTTGCAGTAAATTTTTTTTTAAGGGAACTTTTGCCATTTTGGAGGACTGCACAAATCGCTATTCCTCTTCTGAATCCTTTGTTTACATCAGACACGCCACAGCTTGCCTGTCTTAGCCCAGGATTGATATTGGGATGTTTCTGCCATTTTTTTTAAAGGAATTTTAATATCTGATTCCTCTGACCAATTTTTCGATGCCAGTGAATTTCCATTAATATAGAAGTGGAACTCTGGCACTAATGAACGACTCTTGTCTCAACAATCATAAAAAAAATATTTTCCACATTCCATCTTTATTCTGAATTAATTTGGTTGGTAGACAGCAACCACCCAGGGAAGTACTACCGTCCTGCCAGATGACTGTGAAACAAAAACCTGTAACTGTTTTGCATGATGGTAGGATTGCTGGTTTCTTTTTCTGTCTCATAAACACGCTAAGATAACAGGGATATCTTGCTACTCCTACTTACACTTTGGTCACACTTCATAGACACGCACATGCATATATATATATACATACATCTAGGTTTTTCTCCTTTTTCTAAATAGCTCTTGTTCTTTTTTATTTCTTCTATTGTCCATGGGGAAGTGGAAAAGAATCTTTCCTCCGTAAGCCATGCGTGTCGTATGAGGCGACTAAAATGCCGGGAGCAATGGGCTAGTAACCCCTTCTCCTGTATACAATTACTAAAAAAGAGAAGAAGAAAAACTTTATAAAACTGGGTTGCTTAAATGTGCGTGGATGTAGTGCGGATGACAAGAAACAGATGATTGCTGATGTTATGAATGAAAAGAAGTTGGATGTCCTGGCCCTAAGCGAAACAAAGCTGAAGGAGGTAGGAGAGTTTCAGTGGGGGGAAATAAATGGGATTAAATCTGGAGTATCTGAGAGAGTTAGAGCAAAGGAAGGGGTAGCAGTAATGTTAAATGATCAGTTATGGAAGGAGAAAAGAGAATATGAATGTGTAAATTCAAGAATTATGTGGATTAAAGTAAAGGTTGGATGCGAGAAGTGGGTCATAATAAGCGTGTATGCACCTGGAGAAGAGAGGAATGCAGAGGAGAGAGAGAGATTTTGGGAGATGTTAAGTGAATGTATAGGAGCCTTTGAACCAAGTGAGAGAGTAATTGTGGTAGGGGACTTGAATGCTAAAGTAGGAGAAACTTTTAGAGAGGGTGTGGTAGGTAAGTTTGGGGTGCCAGGTGTAAATGATAATGGGAGCCCTTTGATTGAACTTTGTATAGAAAGGGGTTTAGTTATAGGTAATACATATTTTAAGAAAAAGAGGATAAATAAGTATACACGATATGATGTAGGGCGAAATGACAGTAGTTTGTTGGATTATGTATTGGTAGATAAAAGACTGTTGAGTAGACTTCAGGATGTACATGTTTATAGAGGGGCCACAGATATATCAGATCACTTTCTAGTTGTAGCTACACTGAGAGTAAAAGGTAGATGGGATACAAGGAGAATAGAAGCATCAGGGAAGAGAGAGGTAAAGGTTTATAAACTAAAAGAGGAGGCAGTTAGGGTAAGATATAAACAGCTATTGGAGGATAGATGGGCTAATGAGAGCATAGGCAATGGGGTCGAAGAGGTATGGGGTAGGTTTAAAAATGTAGTGTTAGAGTGTTCAGCAGAAGTTTGTGGTTACAGGAAAGTGGGTGCAGGAGGGAAGAGGAGCGATTGGTGGAATGATGATGTAAAGAGAGTAGTAAGGGAGAAAAAGTTAGCATATGAGAAATTTTTACAAAGTAGAAGTGATGCAAGGAGGGAAGAGTATATGGAGAAAAAGAGAGAAGTTAAGAGAGTGGTGAAGCAATGTAAAAAGAGAGCAAATGAGAGAGTGGGTGAGATGTTATCAACAAATTTTGTTGAAAATAAGAAAAAGTTTTGGAGTGAGATTAACAAGTTAAGAAAGCCTAGGGAACAAATGGATTTGTCTGTTAAAAATAGGAGAGGAGAGTTATTAAATGGAGAGTTAGAGGTATTGGGAAGATGGAAGGAATATTTTGAGGAATTGTTAAATGTTGATGAAGATAGGGAAGCTGTGATTTCGTGTATAGGGCAAGGAGGAATAACATCTTGTAGGAGTGAGGAAGAGCCAGTTGTGAGTGTGGGGGAAGTTCGTGAGGCAGTAGGTAAAATGAAAGGGGGTAAGGCAGCCGGGATTGATGGGATTAAGATAGAAATGTTAAAAGCAGGTGGGGATGTAGTTTTGGAGTGGTTGGTGCAATTATTTAATAAATGTATGGAAGAGGGTAAGGTACCTAGGGATTGGCAGAGAGCATGCATAGTTCCTTTGTATAAAGGCAAAGGGGATAAAAGAGAGTGCAAAAATTATAGGGGGATAAGTCTGTTGAGTGTACCTGGTAAAGTGTATGGTAGAGTTATAATTGAAAGAATTAAGAGTAAGACGGAGAATAGGATAGCAGATGAACAAGGAGGCTTTAGGAAAGGTAGGGGGTGTGTGGACCAGGTGTTTACAGTGAAACATATAAGTGAACAGTATTTAGATAAGGCTAAAGAGGTCTTTGTGGCATTTATGGATTTGGAAAAGGCGTATGACAGGGTGGATAGGGGGGCAATGTGGCAGATGTTGCAAGTGTATGGTGTAGGAGGTAGGTTACTGAAAGCAGTGAAGAGTTTTTACGAGGATAGTGAGGCTCAAGTTAGAGTATGTAGGAAAGAGGGAAATTTTTTCCCAGTAAAAGTAGGCCTTAGACAAGGATGTGTGATGTCACCGTGGTTGTTTAATATATTTATAGATGGGGTTGTAAGAGAAGTAAATGCGAGGGTCTTGGCAAGAGGCGTGGAGTTAAAAGATAAAGAATCACACACAAAGTGGGAGTTGTCACAGCTGCTCTTTGCTGATGACACTGTGCTCTTGGGAGATTCTGAAGAGAAGTTGCAGAGATTGGTGGATGAATTTGGTAGGGTGTGCAAAAGAAGAAAATTAAAGGTGAATACAGGAAAGAGTAAGGTTATGAGGATAACAAAAAGATTAGGTGATGAAAGATTGAAT
>NC_091340.1:15216579-15364079 GCF_038502225.1 Cherax quadricarinatus
GGAATGGTTCTTGATAATATTAGTGGCACTTGATAATGTTTGGAGTGGTACTTGATAATGTTAGGAGTGGTACTTGATAATTTTAGTAGTACTTGATAATGTTTGGAGTGGTACTTGATAATGTTAGGAGTGGTACTTGATAATGTTAGGAGTGGTACTTGATAATGTTAGGGAGGTGGTTTGATAATGTTAGGAGTAACTTTGATAATGTTAGGAGTGGTACTTGATAATATTAGGAGTGGTACTTGATAATATTAGTGGCACTTGATAATGTTTGGAGTGGTACTTGATAATGTTAGTAGTACTTGATAATGTTTGGAGTGGTACTTGATAATGTTAGGAGTTGTACTTGATAATGTTAGTGGTACTTGATAATGTTTGGAGTGGTACTTGATAATGTTTGGAGTGGTACTAGATAATGTTTGGAGTGGTACTTGATAATGTTAGGAGTTGTACTTGATAATGTTAGTGGTACTTGATATTGATTGGAGTGGTACTTGATAATGTTTGGAGTGGTACTTGATAATGTTAGTGGTACTTGATAATGTTAGTGGTACTTGATAATGTTAGTGGTACTTGATAATGTTAGTGGTACTTGATAATGTTAGGAGTGGTACTTGATAATGTTAGGAGTGGTACTTGATAATGTTAGGGGTGGTACTTGATAATTTTAGGAGTGGTACTTGATAATGTTAGTAGTACTTGATAATGTTTGGAGTGGTACTTGATAATGTTAGTAGTGGTACTTGATAATGTTAGTGGTACTTGATAATGTTTGGAGTGGTACTTGATAATGTTTGGAGGGTACTTGATAATGTTTGGATGGTACTTGATAATGTTAGAGTGGTACTTGATACTGCTTTCTTGCAGTGGTACTTGATAATGTTTGGGAGTATACTTGATAATATTAGGAGTGGTACTTGATAATGTTAGTGGTACTTGATAATGTTAGGAGTGGCACTTGATAATGTTAGTGGTACTTTATAATGTTAGGAGTGGTACTTGATAATGTTTGGAGTGGTACTTGATAATGTTTGGAGTGGTACTTGATAATGTTTGGAGTGGTACTTGATGATGTTAGAAGTGGTACTTTATAATGTTAATAGTACTTGATAATGTTATGAGTGGTACTTGATAATGTTTGGAGTGGTACTTGATAATGTTAGGAGTGGTACTTGATAATGTTAGGAGTGGTACTTGATAATGTAAGGAGTGGTACTTGATAATGTTAGGAGTGGTACTTGATAATGTTAGGAGTGGTATTGATAAATGTTAGGAGTGGTAATTTGATAATGTTAGGAGTGGTACTTTGATAATGTTAGTGGTAATTTGATAATGTTAGGAGTGGTAACTTGATAATGTTAGGAGTGGCACTTGATAATGTTAGTGGTACTTTATAATGTTAGAGTGGCACTTGATAATGTTTGGAGTGGCACTTGATAATGTTTGGGAGGAAATTTGATAATGTTAGGAGTGGTAATTTGATAATGATTGTTGGTACTTGATAATGTTTGGAGTAGATTTTGATAATGTTAGGAGGTACTTGAGAATGTTAGGAGTGGTACTTGAGAATGTTAGGAGTGGATTATGATGTTAGGAGTGGTACTTGATAATGTTAGGAGGTGGTAATTTCTTGATAATGTTAGTGGTACTTGATAACGTTTGGAGTGGTACTTGATAATGTTAGTGAAAATTGATAATGCTTTGATGGTACTTGATAATGTTAGGAGTGGTACTTGATAACGTTAGTGGTACTGATAATGTTTGGAGTGGAAATTTGATAATGTTAGAAGTGGTACTTGATAACGTTAGTGGTAATTTGATAATGTTTCGATTGGTATCTGATAATGTTAGAAGTGGTGGCAATGATAATGTTAGGAGTGGTACCTTGATAATGTTAGGAGTGGTACTTGATAATGTTATGGTACTTTGATAACAGGTGTGGTAACTTTGATAATGTAAGGAGTGGTACTTTGATAACGTTAGTGGTACCCTTGATAATAGGAGTGGTACTGATAATGTTGGGAGTGGTATTTGATAATATTAGGAGTGGTACTTGATAATGTTAGTGGTACTTGATAATGTTTGAGTGGTACTTGATAATGTTAGGAGGTAATTGATAATGTTAGGAGTACTTGATAATATTAGGAATGGCACTTGATAATGTTTGGAGTGGTACTTGATAATGTTAGAGTGGTACTTGTTAATGTTAGGAGTGGTACTTGATAATGTTAGGAATGGTACTTGATAATGTTAGGAGTGGTACTGATAATGTTAGGAGTGGTAATTTGATAATGTTAGAGTGGTACCTGATAATGTTAGTGGTACTTGATAATGTTAGGAGGTGGACTTTGATAATGTTAGAGTGGTACTTTATAATGTTAGGAGTGGTACTTGATAATGTTTGGAGTGGTACTTGATAATGCTGAGTGGTACTTGATAATGTTAGAGTGGCCACTTGATAATGTTAGTGGTATTTGATAACGTTAGAGTGGCAATTTGATAATGTTAGGAGTGGTACTTGATAATGTTAGAGGTGGTAACTTTGATAATGTTAGGAGTGGTACTTGATTATGTTAGTGGTACTTGATAAATGATTGGAGTTGTACTTGATAATGTTAGGAGTGGTACTTGATAATGTTAGAGTGGCACTTGATGATGTTAGGAAATGGTACCACAATTGTTAGGAGGGTAACTGATTAACGTTAGGAGTGGCAATTGAATAACATTAGAGTGGTAACCGATAATGTTAGGGAGGTACTTGGATAATGTTTGGAGTGGTGCACTTGATAACGTTTGGAGTTGGTACTTACACTGGCTTGGTATGGCACTGGATAATGTTAGGAGTGGTACTTGATGAATGTTATGGCAGACTTGATACAAAAGAGGAGTGGTAATTTTAATAATGTTAGTGGTACTTGATAAATGTTAGGAGTGGTACTTGATAACAAAAGGGTTAGAGTGGTAATTTAATAATGTTAGTGGTACTGATAAATCGTTAGGAGTGGTAACTTGATAACGTTTGGACTGGTAACTGATTAATGTTATGAGGTACTTGGATAATGGTTAGTGGTACTTGGATAATGTCAGAGTTAAATTCTGATAATGTTAGGAGTGGTACCTTGGATAATGTTAGGAGTGGTTAGTTGGATAATTGTTAGGAGGCATGAATAAATGTTTGGAGGTGCAGACTTCTGGATAATGTTAAGAGGGCACTGAATATCAATGAGTTGGTACTGATAACAAAGGATATACTTGATAATAAAAAGCAGATTACTTGGATAATGTGGAGTGGTACTTGATAATGCAATTAGGAGTGGTAATTTGATAATGTTAGGAGTGGCAACTTGATTAATGGCGTGATGGTACTTGATAAATGTTAGGTACTTGATAATGGCTTGGGAAGTGGTACTTGAATAAATGTTTAGGAGTTGTACTTGGATAATGCGTTAGGAGTGCAGCACTTGATAATGTTAGGTGGCACTTGATAACGGTAGAGTGGTACCGTGAATAACGCTTGAGGTGGTAATTTGATAACGTTGTGAGTAACAATCGACAACGATAGGCAAGTAACCCGACAAACGCCTGAGTATAATTGACAATGCCAGGAGTGGCACCTTGATAAATGTTAGGAAGTGGAACTTGATAACGTTAGGAGTTGCACTTGGATAACGTTAGTGGCATCGGATAAATGTGGAGTGGTAATTGATAAATGTTAGAGTGGCACTTCTGATAATGTTATGGTAATGCACTCTTTGGAGTTGGCAATTTTGATAATGGTTAGGAGTGGCACTTCTGGATAATGTTTGGAGTGGCAATTTTGATTAATGTTAGGAGTGGTAATTTGATAATGTCAGTTGGTAATGGTAATCTTTGGAGTGGTACTTGACAATGGTTAAGGAGTGGTTCTTGATAATGTTAGTGGTACTTGAATAATGTTTGGAGTGGTACTTGATAATGTTAGGAGTGGAAAAATTTGATAATGTTAGAGTGGTAATTTGAAAATGTTAGGAGTGGTAATTTGATAAATGTTAGTGGTACTTGATTAATGTTTGGGATATACTTGATAAACGTTAGGAGTGTACTTGGATAATGTTAGGTGGCAACTTTGATAAATGTTTGGAGGTGGTACCTGATAAATGGTGGAAGCAGTTAATTGATAATGTTTGGAGGGTACTTGATAATGGCTGGAAGTGGTACTTGAATATTGTTTGGAGTGGTACCTGATAATGTCTGGAGGTGGTAATTCTGATAATATTAGGAGTGGCACTTGGATAATGTTAGGTGGTACTTGGATAAGTGTTAGTGGTACTTCTTGGATAATGTTAGGTGGTACTTCTCTGATAATGTTAGTGGTACTTGATTAACGTTAGTGGCACTTGATAATGTTAGAGTTGGTAATTTGGATAATGGGTGGAGTGGTACTTGATAAATGTTAGTAGGTAACTTTGATAATGTCTGGAGTTGTAATTTGGGATATGTTAGTCGTGGTACTTGAATAATGTTTAGGTGGTACTTGATAACGGTGTTTGAGTGGCACGGATTAATGTTTGAGTGGCAACTTGATAATGGTTTGGAGTGGTACTTGATAATGTTTTGGAGTGGTAATTTGATAATGTTAGGAGTGCAATTTGATAACTGTTTGGAGTGGTACTCTGATAATGTTTGGAGTGGTAATTTGATAATATTAGGAGTGGTAATTTGATAAATGTTAGTGGCAATTTGGATAAATGTTTAGGGTGGTACTTGATAAATGGCTAGTGGTAATTGATAATGTTAGGAGTGGTACTTGATAATTGTTAGGAGTGGTAACTTTGATAATGTTAGAGCGGTACTTGATAATGTTAGTGGTAACTTGATAATGGTGTGGAAGTGGTACTTGATGATGTTAGGCGGTATAATTTTATAACGTTATTAGTACTTGATAATGTTAATAGGAATGGATAAATGTTAGAGAGACTGATAATGCTTAGGAGTGGTAACTCGATAATGTTAGGAGGGTTCTTGATAATATTAGTGTTAACTCAGATAACCGCCTGGGAGCGGCAACTTCTGACAACGTTAGGAGTGGTAATTGGATAACTTTAGTAGCAATTTGATAATGTTTGGAGTGGTACTTGGATAATTGTTAGAGTGGTAACTTTGGATAAATGTTAGGAGTGGTACCTTGATAATGTTAGAGTGGTATTCTGGAGCAATTGTTAGGAGTGGCAATGACAATGGTTAGGAGTGGTAACTTTGATAACAATGTTAGGAGGTACTGGATAACATTAGGTGGCACTTGATACCGTCTGAAGTGGTACCTTGATAATGCTAGGTAGTAATTTGATAATGCGTTTGGGAGTGAAATTTTGGATAATGTTAGGAGTTGCAATTTGATGAATGTTAGTGGTACTTGATAATGTTTGGAGTGGTACTAAGATAATGTCGATTGGCACCGGATAACGTTAGGAGTTCGTTACTTGATAAATGCTTAGTGGTAATTTGATACTTGATTGGGAAGGCACTATTAACGTTTGGAGTGGCACTTGATAATGTTAGTGGCAATTCTGATAAACGTTAGGTGGCAATTGATAATGTTAGTACCCTTGATAACGTTAGGTGGCACTCTGATAAATGGCTAGGAGTGGTACTTGATAAATGTTTAGAGTGGTAATTTGATAATGTTAGGGTGTACTTGATTAATTTTAGGAGTGGCACTTGATATGTTAGTAGCCATTTGATAGTTATTGATATGGAGACTAGATTAATATAGAGGTAAGGTACTTGATAATGTTAGTGGTACTTGATAATGTGGAGTAAGACTTGATAATAAGCCTGAGGAGACTTTGGGATAATGTTGGAGGGTGAAAAATTATATATTAGGAGGGAATTTGATAACGTCTAGGTGAAATGGATAATGTTTGATGGTAATTTGGGATAAAGAGGAGTGGTACTTGATAATGTTAGTAGTGAAAATTTGATAATGTTAGTGGTACCTGGATAATGCATGATTGGCACTTGATAATGTTAGAGGGTACTTGATAATGTTTAGGAGTGGTAATTTATAAATGTTAGTATAACTGGATAATGTTTGGAGCAGGTAATTTTATTATGTTAGAAGTGGTAATTTCTTATAATGGTTAGTTAAGCACTTCGATATGCTAATGAGTGGTACTTGATAATGTTTGAGTGGTAATTTGATTAATGTTAGGAGTGGTACCTTGGGATTAAATGTTAGGAGTGTATAATTTGATAAATGGGTGAGTGGCAATTTGATAATGTTAGAGTGGTAATTTGATAATGTTAGAGTGGATCTTGATAATGTTTGTTATACTTCTGAATAATGCTAGAGTGGTAATTTGGATAACGTTAGGTGGTACTTTCTGATACTGGCTAGGATGGTACTTCAGATAATGTTAGGAGTGGCACTTGGATAATGGGTTAATAAAACTATAATGTTAGAGTGAAAATGATTAACGTTTGGGAAGTGGCAACGGATAATGTTTGGAGGGCATCTGATTGATGGTTAGAAGTGGTAACTTTATAATGTTAATAAGCAATGATAACGGTTATGAGTGGTACCTTGAATAATGTTTGAGGAGACTGAATAATTGTTAGGAGGTGGTACTTGATAATGTTAGAGTGGTACTTCTGGATAAATGTGCATGAGTGGTTGCAATTTGATAAATGGTTAGAGTGGTAACTTCTGATAATGCTTATATGGATCTTGAACAATGCTTCTGGAGTGGTACTCTGGATAATGTTAGAGTGTAAATTTGATAATGTTAGTGGTAAATTTGATAATGCTAGGAGGAAAATTTGACAATGCTAGGAGGCACCTGATAACGGTTATAACTCACCAACGTTCGAGGCAATTTGATAATGTTTATGGTACCTGATAACCGTTTGGGAGTGGCACTTGGATAACGTCGGAGTGGTACCTCTGGATGATGTTAGAAGTGGTAATTTTATAATGTTAATAGTACCTTGATAATGTTATGAGTGGTACCTTGATAATGGTTTGGAGTGGTACTTGGATAATGTTAGGAGTGGTACTTGATAATGTTAGAGTGGTACCTTGATAAATGTAAGGAGGGTACTTGATAAATGTTAGAGTGGTAATTTGATAATGTTAGGAGTGGATCCTTGGGATAATGCTTGGAGGGTACTTGATAATGTTAGGAGTGGTACCTGATAATGTTAGTGGTACTTACAATGTTAGGAGTGGTACTTGATAATGTTAGAGTGGCCACTTGATAATGTTAGTGGTACTTTAATAAATGTTAGGAGTGGTACCTTGATAAATGCCTGGAGTGGTACCCTGGATAATGGAGTGGTACTGATAATGTTTGAGTGGTACTTGATGATGTTAGAAGTGGCCACTTTTATAATGTTAATAGTACTCTGATAATGTTATGAGTGGTACTTGAATAATGTTTGAGTGGTAATTCTGATTAATGTTAAGAGTGGTACTTCTTGATAAATGCTAGGAGTGGTACTCTGATAAATGTAAGGAGTGGTACTGATAATGTTAGTATGGTACTTGATAATGTTAGGAGTGGATCTTGGATTAATGCTCTGGGAGTGGTACTTGATAAATGTTAGAGTGGTACTTGATAATGTTAGTGGTACTTGATAAATGTTAGAGTGGTAATTTGATAATGTTAGGAGTGGCACTTGGATAATGGTTAGGTGGTACTTAATAATGTTAGAGGTAACTTGATAATGGGTTTGGAGTGGTACTTGAATAATGTTTGGAGTGGCAACTTGATAACGGTTTGGGAGGTACTTGGATGATGTTAGAAGTGGTACTTTAATAAATGTTAATAAGTACTTGATAATGGTTATGAGAGTGGTACTTGATAATGTGGAAGTTGGTACTTGATAATGTTAGGAGTGGTACCAAGATAATGTTAGGAGTGGTAATTTCCTGATAATGTAAGGAGTGGTACTTGGATAATGCTAGGGAGGGTACTTGATAATGTTAGAGGATCTTGGATAATGTTTGGGAGTGGTACTTGATAATGTTAGAGTGGTACTTGGATAAATGGTTAGTGGTACTTGATAAATGTTAGGAGTGGTACTTGATAATGTTAGAGTGGCACTTCTGATAACAAAATAGGTGGAGATATACCAAACAGGAGGACGATAATGTTTGGAGTGGTAATGAATAATGTTTGGAGTGGTACTTGATAATGTTAGGAGTGAAGACTTGATAACACATTGGCACTGATAACGTTAGCAGCACCCTTGAATAATGTTTGGAGTGGTAATTTGATAACGTTAGTAGGTGGTAATTTGATAATGCTAAGGTTGGTACTTCTGATAACGTTTTGGAGTGGTAATTTCGATTAATGTTTGGGAGTGGCAACTTCGATTAATGGCTCTTGGAGGGTGGTACTCTGATAATGTTTAGAGTGGTACTTGGATACTGTTTGCGGTTAATTTGATAATGTGGAGTGGTACTTTAATAATATTAGGAGGGTAACCTACAATGTTAGGTGGTAATTTGATAATGTTAGTGGTACTTGGATAATGTAAGGAGTATAATTTGATAATGTTAGGAGGAGTATTTGATAACGTTTAGGAGCTGCACTTTATAAATGTTAGTGGCAATTTGATAATGTTTTGGAGTGGTACCCTTGATGAATGTTAGGAAGTGGTACTTTAATAATGTTAATATATTTGATAATGTTATGAGTGGCAATCGATAATGTCTGAAGTGGTACTTGGAATATAATGTTAAGGAGTGGTAATGAATAATGTTAGGAGGGTACTTAGATTATTGTAAGAGCGGTACTTGATAAATGTTAGAGTAAGTACTTGATAATGTTAAGGAGGATCTTGATAATAATGTGGTGTGAGGCAATTTGATAAACGTTAGAGTGGCACGGATAACGGTTAGTGGTACTTGATAATGTTAGGAGTGTAATTTGGATAATGTTAGGAGTGTATGAACTTGATAACAAAGAAGTGGTACTCTTGATAATGGTTAGGAGTGGCGAATTTGATAACCGTTTGGAGTGGCACCTTGATAATGGTTTGGAGTGGTTAATTTGATGATGTTAGAAGGTACTATAATGTTAATAAGTACTTGATAATGTTATGGAGTGGTAATTGATAATGTTTGAGTGGTACTGATAATGTTAGGAGTGGTACTGATAATGTTAGGAGTGGCAATGATAATGTAAGGAGTGGTACTTGATAATGTTAGGAGTGGTAATTTATAATGTTAGAGGATCTGGATAATGTGGAGTGGTACTTGATAATGTTAGAGTGTAGCACTTGATAATGTTAGTGGTACTTGATAATGGTTAGGAGTGGTAATTTGATAAATGTTAGGAGTGGCACCCTTGATAAATGTGTTAGTGGTAATTCTTATAATGTTAGAGTGGTATTTGATAATGTTTGAGTGGTACTCTGATAATGCTTGAGTGGAGACCTTGATAATGTTAGGAGGTAATGGATACCGTTACTACACTCGGATACCGCTCTGGGAGCAAGTTACTTGATAAATGTTAGAAGCGGCAATTCTGAGGAATGTTAGGAGGAAGACTTGGAGAACGTTAGAGTGGTAACTTGATTGTTAGGAGTGGTAATTTGGATAATTAGGAGCAATGGATTATGTTAGGTGGTACTTGATAACGTTTGGAGGTGGTACTTGGATAATGTTAGTGGAAATTGATAATGTTTGGAGTGGTAATTTTGATAATGTTAGGAGTGGTACTGATAACGTTAGTGGTGTACTTGAATAATGTTTGGAGGGTACTTGGGATAATTGTTAGAAGTGGTACTGATAACGTTATAGGCAATTTGGCTATGCTTGAGTGGTAATTTCAGATTAACGTTAGGAAGCACTTGATAATGTTAGAGTGGAACGGTGATAAATGTTAGAGGAAATTTGATAATGTTAGTGGCACTGAATAACAGGTAGGTGGCACTTGATAAATGCAAGGAGTTGGTACTTGATACCGTTAGTGGTACCTGATAATAGGAGTGGTACTTTGATAACGGTTAGGAGTGGTACTTGATAATAGAGTGGTACTTGATAATGTTATGGTAATTTGATAATGTTTGGAGTGGTACTTGATAACGTTAGGAGTGGTACTTGATAATGTTAGGAGTGGTACTTGATAATACTTAGAATGGTACTGATAAATGTTTGGAGTGGTAATTGATAATGTTAGAGTGGTACTTGATAATGTTAGTGGTACTTGATAATGTTTGGGAGTGGCACTTGATAACAAGTTAGGAGTGGTAAATTTGTTAATGTTAGGAGTGGCACTTTGATAATGGTTAGGGAATGGTACTTGATAATGTTAGGAGTGGTACTTGATAATGTTAGAGGAGACTTGATAATGTTAGGAGGGTACCTTGATAATGTTAGTAATACTTGATAATGTTAGGAGTACTTGATAATGTTAGGAGTGGTAATTTTATAATGTTAGGAGGTACTTGGATTAATGTTTGGAGTTGGTACCCTGATAAACGTGGAGTTGGCACTGGATAATGTTAGGAGTACCTTGATATTGTTAGTTGGTAATTTGATAATGGTTAGGAGTGGTACTTGATAATGTTTAGGAGTGGTACTGATAAATGTTAGGAGTGGTACTTGATAAATGTTAGAGTGGTACTTGGATAAATGTTAGTGGTACTTGGATAATGATTGAGTTGTACCCATGATAAATGCTAAGGAGTGGTACTTGATAATGTTAGGAGTGGCATTCTGATGATGGCTAAGAAATTGGCAATGATAAATGTTAGAGTGCACTGATAATGTTAGGTGGTAATTTGATAATGTTAGTATTACTTGATAATGTTTGAGTGGTACCTTGATAACGTTAGGAGTGGTACTTGATACCGCAGAGGAGATGATAATGTTAGAGGGTACTTGGATAATGTTAGTGGTACTTGAATTAATGCTTGAGTGGTAACTTGATTATGGTTAGGGAGCTGGTAATTCTGAATAAATGTTAGGAGTGGTAATTTGACAATGTTAGTGGTACTTGATTAATGGCTTGGAGTGGTACTTGATAATGCTTGGAGGGTAACTTGATTAATGGGTTAGGAGTGGTACTTTGATAATGATAGTGGTACTTGATAATGTTTGAGTGGTACTTGGATAATGTTAGGAGTGCAGATTCGATAATGGTTAGAAGGAACTTGGATAATGTTAGAGTGGTAATTTGATAATGTTAGTGGTACTTGATAATGTTTGGAGTGAAAATTTGATAATGTTAGAGTGGAAAATTTGATAATGTTAGTGGTACCTTGGTAATGGAGGAATGATAAGCCAATGTTAGGAGTGTAGACTTTGATAATGTCGGAGTGGTACTTGGATAAATGTTAGAGTGGTACTTTGGATAATGTCAGGTGGTACCTGGTGCAATTTTTTGGAGGTACTTGACAATGTTAGGAGTGGTTCTTGATTAATGTTAGCACTTGGATAATGTTTGGAGTGGCACTTGATAATGTTAGGAGGTAATTGATAACGTTAGAGTGAAAATTTGAAAATGTTAGGAGTGGTACTTGAATAATGTTAGTAGTACTTGATTATGTGGAGGGAAAATTTGATACAATGCTTAGGAGTTAGATTTTGATAATGTTAGTGTAGGTACTTGAATAATGTGTTTGAGTGGTACTTGATAATGCCTGGAGTGGTACTTGATAATGTTTGAGTGGCAATGATAATGTTAGGAAGTGAGTAATTTGATATTGTTTTGAGGAGTACTTGATAATGTTTGGAGGTACCTTGAATAATATTAGAGGTACTTGGATAATGTTAGTGGTACCTTGATAGTGTTAGTGGTACTTGATAACGTTAGTGGTACTTGGATAATGTTAGGCAGGCCACTGATAATGTTAGTGGCACTTGATAATGTTAGGAGTGGTACTTGATAAACGGTTTTTGAGTGGCACCTTGATAATGTTAGTAGTAATTTGATAATGCTTGAGCTGTAACTTGATAATGTTAGTCCGTGGCAACTTGGATAACGTTAAGTTGGTACTTGATAATGTGGAGTGGTACTTGATAATGGTTTGGAGTGGTACTTGATAACGTGAGTGGTAATTTGATAATGTTTGGAGTGGTACTTGATAATGTTAGGAGTGGTAATTTGATACTGTTTGGAGTGGTACTTGATAATGTTTGGAGTGGTAATTTGATAATATTAGGAGGTACTTGAATAATGTTAGTGGTACTGATTAATGTTAGTGGTACTTGATAACCGCTAGTATAACCTGGATAATGCCTAGAGTGGTAAATTTGGATAAATGCTAGAGTGGCCAATTCTGATAACTAAGAGCTGCAACTCTGATAACGTTAGTGGCACTCTGAATAACGTTGGAGGGATTTTGATGGATGTTAGATTTATAATTTATAACGCCATTAGCACTTGATAATGTTAATAGTAAGTAAATTTGATAACGTTAGAGTGGCAACTTGATTAATGGTTAGAGTGGTAATTCGGATAACGTTAGGAGTGGTTCTGATAAATGTTAGTGGCATCTTGATAATGCTTGAGTGTATACCTTGATAATGGTTAGGAGTGGTAACTTTGATAATTTTAGTAGTTACTTGAATAAATGTGGAGCGGTACTTTTGATAATGTTAGGAGTGGTATCGGAATAATGTTAGAGTGGTACTTGATAAATGTTTAGAGTGGTACTGATAAATGGTTAGGGGAGTGGTACTTGATAATGTTTAGAGTGGTACTTGAATAACATTAGCAGGCACTTGAATAATGAAGTGGTACTTGATTAATGTTAGTAGTACTTGGATAATGTTTGGAGGGCAATTTGATAATGTTAGAGTTATAATTTGATAATGTTATGGTAATTTGATAATGTTTGGAGTGGTACTCTGATTAACAGTTTGGAGTGGTAATTAGATAATGTTTGGCGTGGCATTTGATAACGTTAGAGCTTGTACTTGATAATGTTAGTGGTACTCCTGGGGGAATATTGGATTGAGTATACTTGGATAACGTTTGGAGTGGTACTATAATGTTAGTGGTACTTGATTAATGGTTAGTGGTACTTGATAATGTTAGTGGTAATTTGATAATGTTATACTTCTGATTAATGTTAGGAGGAAAATGGATAATGTTAGAGTGGTACTTGATAAATGTTAGGGGTAAAATTTTGATAATTTTAGGAGCGCTGGAATTTGATAACGGTTAGTAGCACTTGAGCAATGTTTGGAAGTGGCACTTGATAATGGTTAGTAGGTGGCACTTGATAATGTTATGGTAATTGGGATAAATGTTTGGAGTGGTACTCTGATAATGTTTGAGTATACCATACCGTTTGGAGGGTAATTTGATAAATGTTAGGAGGGTACCTTGATACTGTTTGCAGTGGTACTTGAATTACCGTGGAGTGGCACCTGGATAACATTAGAGTGGCAATGATAACGGTTAGTGGGTAATTCTGGATAATGTTAGTGGTACCCTTGATAAATGTTAGAGTGGTACCTGATAACGTTAGAGTGGTACCATAAATGGCTTGTGAGCGGCACTTTATAATGTTAGTGGCAATGATAATGTTTGGAGTGGTACCTGATTGCAGGATGTTAGGAAGTGGCACGCGTTACAATGTTATCAGTACCTCTGACAATTGGCTATGAGTGGTGGTACTTGATAAATGTTTGGAGTGGTACTGATAATGGGTTAGGAGGAAAATGATAAATGTTAGGAGGAATTGATAAATGCAAGGAGTGGCAATTTGATAATGGTTAGGAGGGTACTTGATAATGTTAGGAGGGATCTTGATAATGCTCTGGAGTGGTACTTGATAATGTTACGAGTGGTACTGATACGTTAGGGAGTGGTACTTGATAAATGTTATTGGTACCTGATAATGTTATTAGGAGTGGCAATTTTGATAATTAGGAGTGGCAGATTAATGTTATGGTACTGATAAAGTTCTGAGTGGTACTTGATAAGTGGAGTGGACTTGAAATGTTAAGAGTGGACTGATTTTAGGAAGGTGGTAACTGGATAAATTGGTAATGGAGTGGTACTTGATAATGTTAGGAGCAGTACTTGATAAATGGTTAGAGGTCTTATAATGTTTGGAGTGGACGGATAATGTTAGGAATGGTACTGATAATGTTAGGGGAATGATAATGGTTAGGAGTGGTACTTGATAAAGTTAGGAGTGGAATTTGATAAGTTAGTTACTTTAATAAATGTTAGGAGTGGAAGGATAATGTTGGAGTGGTACTGATAACATGTTTGGAGGGGATTTGATAATGCTTGGAGGTGTTAAGGGATGGAATGCTGGAGTGGCACTTTATAATGTTAAAGTACTTGATAATAAGGAGGGTAATGGATAATGTTTGGAGTGGTAATTTGATAATGTTAGGAGTGGTACTTGATAATGTTAGGAGTGGCACTTGATAACGTTAGGAGTGTTACTGATAATGTTAGGAGTGGACTTGATAATGTTAGGAGTAACTTGGATGAAGTTTGGATGGACTTGATTAAATGTTAGAGTGGAATTGGATAAATGTTAGGTGGAATTTGATAATTAGGAGTGGACTTGGATAACTAGGAGTGGACTTGATTATGTTAGTGGTAACTATAACGTTAGGAGTGGCAACTGATAATGTTTGGAGTGGTACTTGATATGTTAGGTACTTGATAATGTTTGGAGTGGTACTTGATGGAATGGTTAGAGTGGTAATTTATAATGTTAAGTTTAAAATAAATGCTATGAGGGGTAACTTTGATTATGTTTGAGTGGACGATAATGTTAGGAGTGGCGGTAATGATAAATGTTAGGAGTGGTAATGATAATGTTAAGGAGGGTAATTTGATAATGAGGGTATTGATAAAGTTAGGAGTGGATCGGATAAGTTTGGAGTGGCACTTCTTGATAATGCGGAGTGGCACTTTTGATAATGAGATAATTTGATTAATTGGCAAAATGAGGGTTACTTGATAACGTTAGGAGTGGACTTGATAATTAGGTGGTAATTATAATGTTAGGAGTGGTAATTGATAATGCTGGAGTGTGGTAATTTGATAATGTTTCTTGATGGTTAAGGGAATCGTGAGTGGTACTTGATAATGTTTGGAGGTGGTACTTATAATGTTAGGTACTTTGATAATGTTATGGAAGGTAAGTACTTGATAATGTTTGGGAGTGGTAACTTGAAAGGTAGGAGTGGTAACCTTGGATAATGTTAGGAGTGGTAACTGATAATGATTTGGACTGAATAATGTTAGGAGGGAACCTGATTAATGTTAGGAGTGGACTTGAATAACGTTTGGAGTGGTACTTGTAATTCTGGAGTGGTACTTGAATAATGTTGAGTGGTACTGATTAATGTTGGAGTGGTACTGGATAATGTTAGGAGTGGCAACTTGATAATGTTAGTCAATTTTATAATGTTAGAGTGGTTACTTGATAATGGTGGAGTGGTACTTGATAATGTGATGGTAACTTTATTAAATTTAGAGTTATTGGATAATTTATTGGTATTTGGATTAATGTTAGTATACTGGATAATGTGGATGGCAACTTTGAGCTGAATTAATAGTGGTAATACAATGTTAGGTACACTTGATAATTGGTGGAGTGACTTGATAAAGTTTTGGAGTGGTCTTAAACCTGAGTGGAAACTGATACGTTAGAGTCAGGTTGGATTAACGGTTTGGGCAATTTGATAATTGGCTGAGTGGTACTTAATAATAGAGGAAGCAGCACCTGAAACGAGGCACCTGGATAACGTTAGCGTACCCTGATAACTTGATGGACTCTGATAAATGCCAGATATGACTCTTGATAAGTTTGGAGGGACTTATAACGTTAGTGGACTTGATAAGTGGAGTGGCACTCGATGGACGTAAGAAGGGGAATTTATAAGTTTAATAGCAATTTGGATATGCATTGGATGGACTTTTGATTGCTGAGTGGCAATGGCAACGTAGAGTGGAACTGGATAAATGTTAGGAGTGGTACTTGATAAATGTAGGATGGAATTCGATAAGTTAGGAGCGGTAACTTGATAAAAGGTGGACTGATAATGGTGGAGTGGTAATTTGATAAGTTAGAATTACTTTGATAAATGCGAAGTGGTACTTGATAATGTTAGAGTTTGTACTTCTGATAAGTTAGGAGGTGGCACTTGATAATGTTAGTACTATGTATAATGTTAATTGGAGGTGGTACTTGATAATGGTTTAGTGGTAATTTTTGATAAATGTTTGGGAGTGGCAATTTGGAGGGAATGTTGGTTAGGGGGGAATTTTTATAACGTTAAGAGAACTGAATAAATGTTAAGAGTACTTGATTACGTGGAGTGGCACTCGATAATGTTAAAGTGGACTTTGATAAGTTAGGGGAGACGATTAATGTAAGGAGTGGTACTTGATAATGTTAGGAGTGGTACTTGATAATGTTAGGAGTGGATCTTGATAATGTTTGGAGTGGTACTTGATAATGTTAGGAGTGGTACTTGATAATGTTAGTGGTACTTGATAATGTTAGTGGTACTTGATAATGTTAGGAGTGGTACTTGATAATGTAAGGAGTGGTACTTGATAATGTTAGGAGTGGTACTTGATAATGTTAGGAGTGGATCTTGATAATGTTTGGAGTGGTACTTGATAATGTTACGAGTGGTACTTGATAATGTTAGGAGTGGTACTTGATAATGTTAGTGGTACTTGATAATGTTAGGAGTGGTACTTGATAATGTTAGGAGTGGCACTTGATAATGTTAGTGGTACTTTATAATGTTAGGAGTGGTACTTGATAATGTTTGGAGTGGTACTTGATAATGTTTGGAGTGGTACTTGATAATGTTAGGAGTGGTACTTGATAATGTTATTGGTACTTGATAATGTTTGGAGTAGTATTTGATAATGTTAGGAGTGGTACTTGAGAATGTTAGGAGTGGTACTTGAGAATGTTAGGAGTGGTACTTGATGTTAGGAGTGGTACTTGATAATGTTAGGAGTGGTACTTGATAATGTTAGTGGTACTTGATAATGTTTGGAGTGGTACTTGATAATGTTAGTGGAAATTGATAATGTTTGGAGTGGTACTTGATAATGTTAACGTTAGATAACGTTAGTGGTACTTGATAATGTTTGGAGTGGTACTTGATAATGTTAGAAGTGGTACTTGATAACGTTAGTGGTACTTGATAATGTTTGGAGTGGTACTTGATAATGTTAGAAGTGGTACTTGATAATGTTAGGAGTGGTACTTGATAATGTTAGGAGTGGTACTTGATAATGTTAGTGGTACTTGATAATAGGTGTGGTACTTGATAATGTAAGGAGTGGTACTTGATAATGTTAGTGGTACTTGATAATAGGAGTGGTACTTGATAATGTTAGGAGTGGTACTTGATAATGTTAGGAGTGGTACTTGATAATGTTAGGAGTGGTACTTGATAATGTTAGTGGTACTTGATAATGTTAGGAGTGGTACTTGTTAATGTTAGGAGTGGTACTTGATAATGTTAGGAATGGTACTTGATAATGTTAGGAGTGGTACTTGATAATGTTAGGAGTGGTACTTGATAATGTTAGGAGTGGTACTTGATAATGTTAGTGGTACTTGATAATGTTAGGAGTGGTACTTGATAATGTTAGGAGTGGTACTTTATAATGTTAGGAGTGGTACTTGATAATGTTTGGAGTGGTACTTGATAATGTTTGGAGTGGTACTTGATAATGTTAGGAGTGGTACTTGATAATGTTAGGAGTGGTACTTGATAATGTTAGGAGTGGTACTTGATAATGTTAGGAGTGGTACTTGATAATGTTAGGAGTGGTACTTGATAATGTTAGGAGTGGTACTTGATAATGTTAGTGGTACTTGATAATGATTGGAGTTGTACTTGATAATGTTAGGAGTGGTACTTGATAATGTTAGGAGTGGCACTTGATGATGTTAGGAATGGTACTTGATAATGTTAGGAGTGGTACTTGATAATGTTAGGAGTGGTACTTGATAATATTAGGAGTGGTACTTGATAATGTTAGGAGTGGTACTTGATAATGTTTGGAGTGGTACTTGATAACGTTTGGAGTGGTACTTGTTAATGTTTGGAGAGGTACTTGATAATGTTAGGAGTGGTACTTGATTATGTTAGTGGTACTTGATAATGTTAGGAGTGGTACTTAATAATGTTAGTGGTACTTGATAATGTTAGGAGTGGTACTTGATAATGTTAGGAGTGGTACTTGATAATGTTAGTGGTACTTGATAATGATTGGAGTTGTACATGATAATGTTAGGAGTGGTACTTGATAATGTTAGGAGTGGTACTTGATAATGTTAGGAGTGGTACTTGATAATGTTTGGAGTGGTACTTGATAATGTTTGGAGTGGTACTTGATAATGTTAGGAGTGGTACTTGATAATGTTAGAAGTGGAACTTGATAATGTTAGGAGTGGTACTTGATAATGTTAGTGGTACTTGATAATGTTTGGAGTGGTACTTGATAATGTTAGGAGTGGTACTTGATAATGTTAGTGGTACTTGATAATGTTAGGAGTGGTACTTGATAATGTTTGGAGTGGTACTTGATAATGTTTGGAGTGGTACTTGATAATGTTAGGAGTGGTACTTGATAATGTCAGTGGTACTTGGTAATTTTTGGAGTGGTACTTGATAATGTTAGGAGTGGTACTTGATAATGTTAGTGGTACTTGATAATGTTTGGAGTGGTACTTGATAATGTTAGGAGTGGTACTTGATAATGTTAGGAGTGGTACTTGATAATGTTAGGAGTGGTACTTGATAATGTTAGGAGTAGTACTTGATAACGTTAGTGGTACTTGATAATGTTTGGAGTGGTACTTGATAATGTTTGGAGTGGTACTTGATAATGTTTGGAGTGGTACTTGATAATGTTAGAAGTGGTACTTGATATTGTTTGGAGTGGTACTTGATAATGTTTGGAGTGGTACTTGATAATATTAGGAGTGGTACTTGATAATGTTAGTGGTACTTGATAGTGTTAGTGGTACTTGATAATGTTAGTGGTACTTGATAATGTTAGTGGTACTTGATAATGTTAGTGGTACTTGATAATGTTAGGAGTGGTACTTGATAATGTTATTAGTGGTACTTGATAATGTTAGTAGTACTTGATAATGTTTGGAGTGGTACTTGATAATGTTAGTAGTGGTACTTGATAATGTTAGTGGTACTTGATAATGTTTGGAGTGGTACTTGATAATGTTTGGAGTGGTACTTGATAATGTTTGGAGTGGTACTTGATAATGTTAGGAGTGGTACTTGATAATGTTTGGAGTGGTACTTGATAATGTTAGGAGTGGTACTTGATAATGTTAGGAGTGGTACTTGATAATGTTAGGGAGTGGTACTTGATAATGTTAGGAGTGGTATTTGATAATGTTAGGAGTGGTACTTGATAATGTTAGGAGCGGTACTTGATAATGTTAGTGGTACTTGATAATGTTAGTGGTACTTGATGATGTTAGAAGTGGTACTTTATAATGTTAGGAGTGGTACTTGATAATGTTAGGAGTGGCACTTGATGATGTTAGGAATGGTACTTGATAATGTTAGGAGTGGTACTTGATAATGTTAGTGGTACTTGATAATGTTAGTATTACTTGATAATGTTTGGAGTGGTACTTGATAATGTTAGGAGTGGTACTTGATAATGTTAGGAGTGGTACTTGATAATGTTAGGAGTGGTACTTGATAATGTTAGGAGTGGTACTTGATAATGTTAGGAGTGGTACTTGATAATGTTAGGAGTGGTACTTGATAATGTTAGGAGTGGTACTTGATAATGTTAGGAGTGGTACTTGATAATGTTAGGAGTGGTACTTGATAATGTTAGGAGTGGTACTTGATAATGTTAGGAGTGGTACTTGATAATGTTAGTGGTACTTGATAATGTTTGGAGTGGTACTTGATAATGTTAGGAGTGGTACTTGATAATGTTAGGAGTGGTACTTGATAATGTTAGGAGTGGTACTTGATAATGTTAGGAGTGGTACTTGATAATGTTAGGAGTGGTACTTGATAATGTTAGGAGTGGTACTTGATAATGTTAGTGGTACTTGATAATGTTTGGAGTGGTACTTGATAATGTTAGTGGAAATTGATAATGTTTGGAGTGGTACTTGATAATGTTAGGAGTGGTACTTGATAACGTTAGTGGTACTTGATAATGTTTGGAGTGGTACTTGATAATGTTAGAAGTGGTACTTGATAACGTTAGTGGTACTTGATAATGTTTGGAGTGGTACTTGATAATGTTAGAAGTGGTACTTGATAATGTTAGGAGTGGTACTTGATAATGTTAGGAGTGGTACTTGATAATGTTAGTGGTACTTGATAATGTTTGGAGTGGTACTTGATAATGTTAGGAGTGGTACTTGATAATGTTAGTGGTACTTGATAATGTTTGGAGTGGTACTTGATAATGTTAGGAGTGGTACTTGATAATGTTAGGAGTGGTACTTGATAATGTTAGGAGTGGTACTTGATAATGTTAGGAGTGGTACTTGATAATGTTAGGAGTGGTACTTGATAATGTTAGGAGTGGTACTTGATAATGTTAGTAGTAGTGGTACTTGATAATGTTAGGAGTGGTACTTGATAATGTTAGGAGTGGTACTTGATAATGTTAGTGGTACTTGATAATGTTTGGAGTGGTACTTGATAATGTTAGGAGTGGTACTTGATAATGTTTGGAGTGGTACTTGATAATGTTTGGAGTGGTACTTGATAATGTTAGGAGTGGTACTTGATAATGTTAGGAGTGGTACTTGATAATGTTAGGAGTGGTACTTGATAATGTTAGGAGTGGTACTTGATAATGTTAGGAGTGGTACTTGATAATGTTAGGAGTGGTACTTGATAATGTTAGGAGTGGTACTTGATAATGTTAGGAGTGGTACTTGATAATGTTAGGAGTGGTACTTGATAATGTTAGGAGTGGTACTTGATAATGTTAGTGGTACTTGATAATGTTAGGAGTGGTACTTGATAATGTTAGGAGTGGTACTTGATAATGTTAGGAGTGGTACTTGATAATGTTAGTGGTACTTGATAATGTTTGGAGTGGTACTTGATAATGTTAGGAGTGGTACTTGATAATGTTAGGAGTGGTACTTGATAATGTTAGGAGTGGTACTTGATAATGTTAGGAGTGGTACTTGATAATGTTAGGAGTGGTACTTGATAATGTTAGGAGTGGTACTTGATAATGTTAGGAGTGGTACTTGATAATGTTAGGAGTGGTACTTGATAATGTTAGGAGTGGTACTTGATAATGTTAGGAGTGGTACTTGATAATGTTAGTGGTACTTGATAATGTTAGGAGTGGTACTTGATAATGTTAGGAGTGGTACTTGATAATGTTAGGAGTGGTACTTGATAATGTTAGGAGTGGTACTTGATAATGTTAGGAGTGGTACTTGATAATGTTAGGAGTGGTACTTGATAATGTTAGGAGTGGTACTTGATAATGTTAGGAGTGGTACTTGATAATGTTAGGAGTGGTACTTGATAATGTTAGGAGTGGTACTTGATAATGTTAGGAGTGGTACTTGATAATGTTAGGAGTGGTACTTGATAATGTTAGGAGTGGTACTTGATAATGTTAGGAGTGGTACTTGATAATGTTAGGAGTGGTACTTGATAATGTTAGGAGTGGTACTTGATAATGTTAGGAGTGGTACTTGATAATGTTTGGAGTGGTACTTGATAATGTTAGGAGTGGTACTTGATAATGTTAGTGGTACTTGATAATGATTGGAGTGGTACTTGATAATGTTAGGAGTGGTACTTGATAATGTTAGGAGTGGTACTTGATAATGTTAGGAGTGGTACTTGATAATGTTAGGAGTACTTGATAATGTTAGTGGTACTTGATACAGTTAGGAGTGGTACTTGATAATGTTAGGAGTGGTACTTAATAATGTTAGTGGTACTTGATAATGTTAGGAGTGGTACTTGATAATGTTAGGGTACTTGATAATGTTAGTACTTGATTATGTTAGTGGTACTTGATAATGTTAGGAGTGGTACTTAATAATGTTAGTGGTACTTGATAATGTTAGTGGTACTTGATAATGTTAGTAGTGGTACTTGATAATGTTAGTGGTACTTGATAATGTTAGGAGTGGTACTTGATAATGTTAGGAGTGGTACTTGATAATGTTAGGAGTGGTACTTGATAATGTTAGTGGTACTTGATAATGCTTGGAGTGGTACTTGATAATGTTAGGAGTTGTACTTGATAATGTTAGGAGTGGTACTTGATAATGTTAGTGGTACTTGATAATGCTTGGAGTGGTACTTGATAATGCTTGGAGTGGTACTTGATAATGTTAGGAGTGGTACTTGATAATGATAGTGGTACTTGATAATGTTTGGAGTGGTACTTGATAATGTTAGGAGTGGTACTTGATAATGTTAGAAGTGGAACTTGATAATGTTAGGAGTGGTACTTGATAATGTTAGTGGTACTTGATAATGTTTGGAGTGGTACTTGATAATGTTAGGAGTGGTACTTGATAATGTTAGTGGTACTTGGTAATTTTTGGAGTGGTACTTGATAATGTTAGGAGTGGTACTTGATAATGTTTGGAGTGGTACTTGATAATGTTAGGAGTGGTACTTGATAATGTCAGTGGTACTTGGTAATTTTTGGAGTGGTACTTGACAATGTTAGGAGTGGTTCTTGATAATGTTAGTGGTACTTGATAATGTTTGGAGTGGTACTTGATAATGTTAGGAGTGGTACTTGATAATGTTAGGAGTGGTACTTGAAAATGTTAGGAGTGGTACTTGATAATGTTAGTAGTACTTGATAATGTTTGGAGTGGTACTTGATAATGTAGGAGTTGTACTTGATAATGTTAGTGGTACTTGATAATGTTTGGAGTGGTACTTGATAATGTTTGGAGTGGTACTTGATAATGTTTGGAGTGGTACTTGATAATGTTAGAAGTGGTACTTGATATTGTTTGGAGTGGTACTTGATAATGTTTGGAGTGGTACTTGATAATGTTTGGAGTGGTACTTGATAATGTTAGTAGTACTTGATAATGTTAGTGGTACTTGATAATGTTAGTGGTACTTGATAATGTTAGTGGTACTTGATAATGTTAGTGGTACTTGATAATGTTAGGAGTGGTACTTGATAATGTTAGGAGTGGTACTTGATAATGTTAGTAGTACTTGATAATGTTAGGAGTGGTACTTGATAATGTTAGGAGTGGTACTTGATAATGTTAGGAGTGGTACTTGATAATGTTAGGAGTGGTACTTGATAATGTTTGGAGTGGTACTTGATAATGTTTGGAGTGGTACTTGATAATGTTAGGAGTGGTACTTGATAATGTTAGGAGTGGTACTTGTTAATGTTAGGATAATGTGGTACTTGATAATGTTAGGAGTGGTACTTGATAATGTTTGGAGTGGTACTTGATAATGTTAGTGGTACTTGATAATGTTAGTGGTACTTGATAATGTTAGTGGTACTTGATAATGTTAGTGGTACTTGATAATGTTAGGAGTGGTACTTGATAATGTTAGGAGTGGTACTTGATAATGTTTGGAGTGGTACTTGATAATGTTTGGAGTGGTACTTGATAATGTTAGGAGTGGTACTTGATAATGTTAGGAGTGGTACTTGATAATGTTAGGAGTGGTACTTGATAATGTTAGGAGTGGTACTTGATAATGTTAGGAGTGGTACTTGATAATGTTAGGAGTGGTATAATGTTGGGAGTGGTACTTGATAATGTTAGTGGAAATTGATAATGTTTGGAGTGGTACTTGATAATGTTAGGAGTGGTACTTGATAATGTTAGGAGTGGTACTTGATAATGTTAGTGGTACTTGATAATGTTTGGAGTGGTACTTGATAATGTTAGGAGTGGTACTTGATAATGTTAGGAGTGGTACTTGATAATGTTAGGAGTGGTACTTGATAATGTTAGGAGTGGTACTTGATAATGTTAGGAGTGGTACTTGATAATGTTAGGAGTGGTACTTGATAATGTTAGTGGTACTTGATAATGTTTGGAGTGGTACTTGATAATGTTAGGAGTGGTACTTGATAATGTTAGGAGTGGTACTTGATAATGTTAGGAGTGGTACTTGATAATGTTAGGAGTGGTACTTGATAATGTTAGGAGTGGTACTTGATAATGTTAGGAGTGGTACTTGATAATGTTTGGAGTGGTACTTGATAATGTTAGGAGTGGTACTTGATAATGTTAGGAGTGGTACTTGATAATGTAAGGAGTGGTACTTGATAATGTTAGGAGTGGTACTTGATAATGTTAGGAGTGGATCTTGATAATGTTTGGAGTGGTACTTGATAATGTTAGGAGTGGTACTTGATAATGTTAGTGGTACTTGATAATGTTAGGAGTGGTACTTGATAATGTTAGGAGTGGCACTTGATAATGTTAGTGGTACTTTATAATGTTAGGAGTGGTACTTGATAATGTTTGGAGTGGTACTTGATAATGTTTGGAGTGGTACTTGATAATGTTTGGAGTGGTACTTGATAATGTTAGGAGTGGTACTTGATAACGTTTGGAGTGGTACTTGTTAATGTTTGGAGAGGTACTTGATAATGTTAGGAGTGGTACTTGATGATGTTAGTGGTACTTGATAATGTTAGGAGTGGTACTTAATAATGTTAGTGGTACTTGATAATGTTAGGAGTGGTACTTGATAATGTTAGGAGTGGTACTTAATAATGTTAGTGGTACTTGATAATGTTAGTGGTACTTGATAATGTTAGGAGTGGTACTTGATAATGTTAGGAGTGGTACTTGATAATGTTAGGAGTGGTACTTGATAATGTTAGTGGTACTTGATAATGTTAGGAGTGGTACTTGATAATGTTAGGAGTGGTACTTGATAATGTTAGGAGTGGTACTTGATAATGTTAGGAGTGGTACTTGATAATGTTTGGAGTGGTACTTGATAATGTTAGGAGTGGTACTTGATAATGTTAGGAGTGGTACTTGATAATGTTAGGAGTGGTACTTGATAATGTTAGGAGTGGTACTTAATAATGTTAGTGGTACTTGATAATGTTAGGAGTGGTACTTGATAATGTTTGGACTGGTACTTGATAATGTTAGGAGTGGTACTTGATAATGTTAGGAGTGGTACTTGATAATGTTAGGAGTGGTACTTGATAATGTTAGGAGTGGTACTTGATAATGTTAGGAGTGGTACTTGATAATGTTAGGAGTGGTACTTGATAATGTTAGTGGTACTTGATAATGTTGGTACTTGGAGTGGTACTTGATAATGTTAGGAGTGGTACTTGATAATGTTAGTGGTACTTGATAATGTTTTGAGTGGTACTTGATAATGTTAGCAGTGGTACATGATAATGTTAGGAGTGGTACTTGATAATGTTTGGAGTGGTACTTGATAATGTTAGGAGTGGTACTTGATAATGTTAGAAGTGGTACTTGATAATGTTAGGAGTGGTACTTGATAATGTTAGGAGTGGTACTTGATAATGTTAGGAGTGGTACTTGATAATGTTAGGAGTGGTACTTGATAATGTTAGGAGTGGTACTTGATAATGTTAGGAGTGGTACTTGATAATGTTAGTGGTACTTGATAATGTTTGGAGTGGTACTTGATAATGTTAGGAGTGGTACTTGATAATGTTAGGAGTGGTACTTGATAATGTTAGGAGTGGTACTTGATAATGTTTGGAGTGGTACTTGATAATGTTAGGAGTGGTACTTGATAATGTTAGGAGTGGTACTTGATAATGTTAGGAGTGGTACTTGATAATGTTTGGAGTGGTACTTGATAATGTTAGGAGTGGTACTTGATAATGTTAGTGGTACTTGATAATGATTGGAGTTGTACTTGATAATGTTAGGAGTGGTACTTGATAATGTTAGGAGTGGTACTTGATGTTAGGAGTGGTACTTGATAATGTTAGGAGTGGTACTTGATAATGTTAGGAGTGGTACTTGATAATGTTAGGAGTGGTACTTGATAATGTTAGGAGTGGTACTTGATAATGTTAGGAGTGGTACTTGATAATGTTTGGAGTGGTACTTGATAATGTTTGGAGTGGTACTTGATAATGTTAGGAGTGGTACTTGATAATGTTAGTGGTACTTGATAATGTTAGGAGTGGTACTTAATAATGTTAGTGGTACTTGATAATGTTAGGAGTGGTACTTGATAATGTTAGGAGTGGTACTTAATAATGTTAGTGGTACTTGATAATGTTAGGAGTGGTACTTGATAATGTTTGGACTGGTACTTGATAATGTTAGGAGTGGTACTTGATAATGTTAGTGGTACTTGATAATGTTTGGAGTGGTACTTGATAATGTTAGGAGTGGTACTTGATAATGTTAGGAGTGGTAGTTGATAATGTTAGGAGTGGTACTTGATAATGTTTGGAGTGGTACTTGATAATGTTAGTAGTACTTGATAATGTTTGGAGTGGTACTTGATAATGTTAGTGGTACTTGATAATGTTAGTATTACTTGATAATGTTTGGAGTGGTACTTGATAATGTTAGTGGTACTTGATAATGTTAGGAGTGGTACTTGATAATGTTAGGAGTGGTACTTGATAATGTTAGGAGTGGTACTTGATAATGTTAGTGGTACTTGATAATGCTTGGAGTGGTACTTGATAATGTTAGGAGTTGTACTTGATAATGTTAGGAGTGGTACTTGATAATGTTAGTGGTACTTGATAATGCTTGGAGTGGTACTTGATAATGCTTGGAGTGGTACTTGATAATGTTAGGAGTGGTACTTGATAATGATAGTGGTACTTGATAATGTTTGGAGTGGTACTTGATAATGTTAGGAGTGGTACTTGATAATGTTAGAAGTGGAACTTGATAATGTTAGGAGTGGTACTTGATAATGTTAGTGGTACTTGATAATGTTTGGAGTGGTACTTGATAATGTTAGGAGTGGTACTTGATAATGTTAGTGGTACTTGGTAATTTTTGGAGTGGTACTTGATAATGTTAGGAGTGGTACTTGATAATGTTTGGAGTGGTACTTGATAATGTTAGGAGTGGTACTTGATAATGTCAGTGGTACTTGGTAATTTTTGGAGTTGTACTTGATAATGTTAGGAGTGGTACTTGATAATGTTAGTGGTACTTGATAATGTTTGGAGTGGTACTTGATAATGTTAGGAGTGGTACTTGATAATGTTAGGAGTGGTACTTGATAATGTTAGGAGTGGTACTTGATAATGTTAGGAGTGGTACTTGATAATGTTAGTAGTACTTGATAATGTTTGGAGTGGTACTTGATAATGTTAGGAGTTGTACTTGATAATGTTAGTGGTACTTGATAATGTTTGGAGTGGTACTTGATAATGTTTGGAGTGGTACTTGATAATGTTTGGAGTGGTACTTGATAATGTTAGGAGTGGTGCTTGATATTGTTTGGAGTGGTACTTGATAATGTTTGGAGTGGTACTTGATAATATTAGGAGTGGTACTTGATAATGTTAGTGGTACTTGATAGTGTTAGTGGTACTTGATAATGTTAGTGGTACTTGATAATGTTAGTGGTACTTGATAATGTTAGTGGTACTTGATAATCTTAGGAGTGGTACTTGATAATGTTTGGAGTGGTACTTGATAATGTTAGGAGTGGTACTTGATAATGTTAGTAGTACTTGATAATGTTTGGAGTGGTACTTGATAATGTTAGTAGTGGTACTTGATAATGTTAGTGGTACTTGATAATGTTAGTAGTGGTACTTGATAATGTTAGTGGTACTTGATAATGTTTGGAGTGGTACTTGATAATGTTTGGAGTGGTACTTGATAATGTTTGGAGTGGTACTTGATAATGTTTGGAGTGGTACTTGATAATGTTAGGAGTGGTACTTGATACTGTTTGGAGTGGTACTTGATAATGTTTGGAGTGGTACTTGATAATATTAGGAGTGGTACTTGATAATGTTAGTGGTACTTGATAATGTTAGGAGTGGTACTTGATAATGTTAGTGGTACTTGATAATGTTAGGAGTGGTACTTGATAATGTTAGGAGTGGTACTTGATAATGTTAGGAGCGGTACTTGATAATGTTAGTGGTACTTGATAATGTTTGGAGTGGTACTTGATTATGTTATCAGTGGTACTTGATAATGTTAGTGGTACTTGATAATGTTTGGAGTGGTACGTGATAATGTTAGTGGTACTTGATAATGCTTGGAGTGGTACTTGATAATGTTAGGAGTGGTACTTGATAATGTTAGGAGTGGTACTTGATAATGTTAGGAGTGGTACTTGATAATTTTAGGAGTGGTACTTGATAATGTTAGGAGTGGTACTTGATAATGTTAGGAGTGGTACTTGATAATGATAGTGGTACTTGATAATAGGAGTGGTACTTGATAATGTTTGGAGTGGTACTTGATAATGTTAGTGGAAATTGATAATGTTTGGAGTGGTACTTGATAATGTTAGGAGTGGTACTTGATAACGTTAGTGGTACTTGATAATGTTTGGAGTGGTACTTGATAATGTTAGAAGTGGTACTTGATAACGTTAGAAGTGGTACTTGATAATGTTATGAGTGGTACTTGATAATGTTAGGAGTGGTACTTGATAATGTTAGTGGTACTTGATAATAGGAGTGGTACTTGATAATGTTAGGAGTGGTACTTGATAATGTTAGGAGTGGTACTTGATAATGTTAGTGGTACTTGATAATGTTTGGAGTGGTACTTGATAATGTTAGGAGTGGTACTTGATAATGTTAGGAGTGGTACTTGATAATGTTAGGAGTGGTACTTGATAATGTTAGTGGTACTTGATAATGTTAGGAGTGGTACTTGATAATGTTAGGAGTGGTACTTGATAATGTTTGGAGTGGTACTTGATAATGTTTGGAGTGGTACTTGATAATGTTAGGAGTGGTACTTGATAATGTTAGTGGTACTTTTTAATGATTGGAGTGGTACTTGATAATGTTAGGAGTGGTACTTGATAATGTTATAATGTTAGGAGTGGCACTTGATGATGTTAGGAATGGTACTTGATAATGTTAGGAGTGGTACTTGATAATGTTAGGAGTGGTACTTGATAATATTAGGAGTGGTACTTGATAATGTTAGGAGTGGTACTTGATAATGTTTGGAGTGGTACTTGATAACGTTTGGAGTGGTACTTGTTAATGTTTGGAGAGGTACTTGATAATGTTAGGAGTGGTACTTGATAATGTTAGTGGTACTTGATACAGTTAGGAGTGGTACTTGATAATGTTAGGAGTGGTACTTAATAATGTTAGTGGTACTTGATAATGTTAGGAGTGGTACTTGATAATGTTTGGACTGGTACTTGATAATGTTAGTGGTAGTTGATAATGTTTGGAGTGGTACTTGATAATGTTAGGAGTGGTACTTGATAATGTTAGGAGTGGTACTTGATAATGTTAGGAGTGGTACTTGATAATGTTTGGAGTGGTACTTGATAATGTTAGTAGTACTTGATAATGTTTGAAGTGGTGCTTGATAATGTTAGTGGTACTTGATAATGTTAGTATTACTTGATAATGTTTGGAGTGGTACTTGATAATGTTAGTGGTACTTGATAATGTTAGGAGTGGTACTTGATAATGTTAGGAGTGGTACTTGATAATGTTAGGAGTGGTACTTGATAATGTTAGTGGTACTTGATAATGCTTGGAGTGGTACTTGATAATGTTAGGAGTTGTACTTGATAATGTTAGGAGTGGTACTTGATAATGTTAGTGGTACTTGATAATGCTTGGAGTGGTACTTGATAATGCTTGGAGTGGTACTTGATAATGTTAGGAGTGGTACTTGATAATGTTAGGAGTGGTACTTGATAATGTTAGAAGTGGAACTTGATAATGTTAGGAGTGGTACTTGATAATGGAATAATGTTTGGAGTGGTACTTGATAATGTTAGGAGTGGTACTTGATAATGTTATGGTACTTGATAATGTTAGTGGTACTTGATAATGTTTGGTAGTAATGGTACTTGATAATGTTAGGAGTGGTACTTGATAATGTTAGTGGTACTTGATAATGTTAAGTGGTACTTGATAATGTTAGAGTGGTACTTGATAATGTTAGGAGTGGTACTTGATAATGTTAGGAGTGGTACTTGATAATGTTAGTAATGTTAGGAGTGGTACTTGATAATGTTAGGAGTGGTAATGTTAGGAGTGGTACTTGATAATGTCAGTGGTACTTGGTAATTTTTGGAGTTGTACTTGATAATGTTAGGAGTGGTACTTGATAATGTTAGTGGTACTTGATAATGTTTGGAGTGGTACTTGATAATGTTAGGAGTGGTACTTGATAATGTTAGGAGTGGTACTTGATAATGTTAGGAGTGGTACTTGATAATGTTAGGAGTAGTACTTGATAATGTTAGTAGTACTTGATAATGTTTGGAGTGGTACTTGATAATGTTAGGAGTTGTACTTGATAATGTTAGTGGTACTTGATAATGTTTGGAGTGGTACTTGATAATGTTTGGAGTGGTACTTGATAATGTTTGGAGTGGTACTTGATAATGTTAGGAGTGGTGCTTGATATTGTTTGGAGTGGTACTTGATAATGTTTGGAGTGGTACTTGATAATATTAGGAGTGGTACTTGATAATGTTAGTGGTACTTGATAGTGTTAGTGGTACTTGATAATGTTAGTGGTACTTGATAATGTTAGTGGTACTTGATAATATTAGTGGTACTTGATAATGTTAGGAGTGGTACTTGATAATGTTAGGAGTGGTACTTGATAATGTTAGGAGTGGTACTTGATAATGTTAGTAGTACTTGATAATGTTTGGAGTGGTACTTGATAATGTTAGTAGTGGTACTTGATAATGTTAGTGGTACTTGATAATGTTAGTAGTGGTACTTGATAATGTTAGTGGTACTTGATAATGTTTGGAGTGGTACTTGATAATGTTTGGAGTGGTACTTGATAATGTTTGGAGTGGTACTTGATAATGTTTGGATTGGTACTTGATAATGTTAGGAGTGGTACTTGATACTGTTTGGAGTGGTACTTGATAATGTTTGGAGTGGTACTTGATAATATTAGGAGTGGTACTTGATAATGTTAGTGGTACTTGATAATGTTAGGAGTGGTACTTGATAATGTTAGTGGTACTTGATAATGTTAGGAGTGGTACTTGATAATGTTAGGAGTGGTACTTGATAATGTTAGGAGCGGTACTTGATAATGTTAGTGGTACTTGATAATGTTTGGAGTGGTACTTGATGATGTTAGAAGTGGTACTTTATAATGTTATTAGTACTTGATAATGTTAGGAGTGGTACTTGATAATGTTAGGAGTGGTACTTGATAATGTTAGGAGTGGTACTTGATAATGTTAGGAGTGGTTCTTGATAATATTAGTGGCACTTGATAATGTTTGGAGTGGTACTTGATAATGTTAGGAGTGGTACTTGATAATGTTAGTAGTACTTGATAATGTTTGGAGTGGTACTTGATAATGTTAGGAGTGGTACTTGATAATGTTAGGAGTCTTACTTGATAATGTTAGGAGTTGTACTTGATAATGTTAGGAGTGGTACTTGATAATGTTAGGAGTGGTACTTGATAATGTTAGGAGTGGTACTTGATAATATTAGTGGCACTTGATAATGTTTGGAGTGGTACTTGATAATGTTAGGAGTGGTACTTGATAATGTTTGGAGTGGTACTTGATAATGTTAGGAGTGGTACTTGATAATGTTAGGAGTGGTACTTGATAATGCTTGGAGTGGTACTTGATAATGTTAGGAGTGGTACTTGATAATGTTAGTGGTAATTGATAATGTTTGGAGTGGTACTTGATAATGTTATGAGTGGTACTTGATAATGTTAGGAGTGGTACTTGATAATATTAGTGGCACTTGATAATGTTTGGAGTGGTACTTGATAATGTTAGGAGTGGTACTTTATAATATTAGTGGTACTTGATAATGTTTGGAGTGGTACTTGATAATGTTAGGAATGGTACTTGAAAATGTTAGGAGTGGTACTTGATAATGTTATCAGTGGTACTTGATAATGTTAGTGGTACTTGATAATGTTTGGAGTGGTACTTGGTAATGTTAGTGGTACTTGATAATGCTTGGAGTGGTACTTGATAATGTTAGGAGTGGTTCTTGATAATGTTAGTGGTAATTGATAATGTTTGGAGTGGTACTTGATAATGTTAGGAGTGGTACTTGATAATGTTAGGAGTGGCACTTGATAATGTTAGTGGTACTTGATAATGTTAGGAGTGGTACTTGATAATGTTAGGAGTGGTACTTGATAATGCACAACTAATATCACATTCAACAGCAAACTGATTCCTCTATTTGGACTTAATGTGCAACAAACATGAAAATCCACTCACACATGTAAGTTGATGCAAATGGCAAAAGAAATCTGACTGCATGTGTTAACAGATTTGGGTAACAATCATACTGGCCCAAAATTTTTCCATGGTAGACCGCTGGTATACATCTTTAGCTGCCAAATCATTTTTGAGGTCCATGAACTCCTCCTGCATAGCCTCTGGAACACCATGAATATCTGTTACGAATAAATTCCTGATGATAGAAAACCCATCCCTTGTCATGTACACCTCCAGAAAGTATTGCTGAAATTCATCCCGCAGCTTTTGTAAATGCTGGAGAATATGCACCTGAATGCTTCCTTTTTTCCTAGCATGGCATCCATACATGGAAATTGAATTTCAGCTTCGACTCTTCCGATCCAGAGTTTTAATTTCTCAAGAAAACCCTTGATGATTCCTTGGTGAGAGAACAGATTTACTCCTTCCTCTTGCATTTAAAGATTCAGTTTGTTTCAGATAACAAAAATATCGACAGGTTATGCGAGTTCTAATTCTGACAGTTCTAGCATATTTGTAAAACCATCTTTCCCTTGAGACTGGAGAAATAGAATCAGTTCTTCTCTCAATTCAAAAATTCTGTTGACTGCATTCCCTGCTGACAACCAAAGTACAGAAGTATAATTTACTGAACAGTCTGGTGTTTCCTGCTGACGATTTGATGTAATCAACGACCTTCACCAATCCTTTGAAAATGGTGTTCAGGTGATCAGGCAGTGTTTTTGATGCCAGTGTCTCTGTGTGAATGAAACAGTGAACTCCGGTTAGCAATGGAGCTACGCTGTTTCACCAACACTTAAAAGCCTGATCTTGAGCCTAGCATCGCAGGTGCACCATCAGTGGTAACAAACACCAAATTTACCCAATACAGACCATTTACTTCAAAGAAATTGTTAATAATTTCTATCACATCCTGAGCCCTTGTGGTGTTATCAAGAGTCTTAGAAAAGAAGAGAAATCAGTGAGACATCAGTTGATTCATCCAACTGTATGGCAAACAATGGAGATTTCTTTATTTCATCCACAACCTGTTCACTAATGTTTTGTTAGATCTCATTTATCCGTCTCGACACTGTGTCATTAGAAACTGATATATCACTCAGCTTCCGTGCTGCGTCCTCGCCAACAACAAGGCCTCGCCATTTCTTTTGCACTAGGTAACACAAGTTTCTCTACATACGTATGGAGGCTTCTAGGCCTGTACGACTTTGTATGCGACAATGTAGGAAGCGCGCACTGCACTGGTCTTTTTTTTCATATAATGTACCTGTCGCATCAAGGTGCTGCTGTTTGAAAAGTGATAACTGCCGCTCGAAATAATCTTTATCCTTTTGCAACAAATTCGGGTGATACTTTTCGAGGTGAAGTATAAGCTCAGCTGCCTTCAATGAGTCATTTCCCAAAACTATGAAACAAATAACACACTGTGGTAATTCCATATCTTTTTCTTGACAGGAGAAGCCGAATTTAGTGTAGTCCTCTGAATACTTACCCTTGACATTCATTCCTGCCATTGTCATTTATCTGTGGACAACACGACGAAATATATTCATTATATGTCGAGTTTGACATTAATAAAGAAATGAAAAACAGAAGATACACATGCAAAAATATAACACCATCAGTTTCATAAACAGCATAAACCAGCACAACACAGCACACAGCAGCACAACACACAGCAGCACAACACACAGCAGCACAACACACAGCAGCACAACACACAGCAGCACAACACACAGCAGCACAACACACAGCAGCACAACACACAGCAGCACAACACAACACACAGCAGCACAACACAACACAGTAGCACAACACAACACAGTAGCACAACACAACACACAGCAGCACAACACACAGCAACACAACACAGCACACAGAAACACAACACACAGTAGCACAACACAGCACACAGCAGCACAACACACAGCAGCACAACACAACACACAGCAGCACAACACACAGCAGCACAACACAACACACAGCAGCACAACACAGCGCACAGCAGCACAACACAATACACAGTAGCACAACACAACACACAGTAGCACAACACAGCACACAGCAGCACAACACACCACACAGCAGCACAACACACAGCAGCACAACACAACACACAGCAGCACAACACAGCGCACAGCAGCACAACACAGCGCACAGCAGCACAACACAACACACAGCAGCACAACACAGCGCACAGCAGCACAACACAGCACACAGTAGCACAACACACCACACAGCAGCACAACACACAGCAGCACAACACAACACACAGCAGCACAACACAGCGCACAGCAGCACAACACAACACACAGTAGCACAACACAGCACACAGCAGCACAACACAACACACAGCAGCACAACACAGCACACAGTAGCACAACACAGCACACAGCAGCACAACACACAGCAGCACAACACAACACACAGTAGCACAACACAGCACACAGCAGCACAACACAACACACAGCAGCACAACACAGCACACAGTAGCACAACACAGCACACAGCAGCACAACACACAGCAGCACAACACAGCACACAGTAGCACAACACAGCACACAGTAGCACAACACAACACACAGCAGCACAACACAGCACACAGTAGCACAACACAGCACACAGCAGCACAACACAGCACACAGTAGCACAACACAGCACACAGCAGCACAACACACAGCAGCACAACACAGCACACAGCAGCACAACACAGCACACAGCAGCACAACACACAGCAGCACAACACAGCACACAGTAGCACAACACACAGCAGCACAACAAAGCAGAACACAGCACACAACAGCACAACACAGCACACAGCAGCACAACACAGCACACAGTAGCACAACACAGCACACAGCAGCACAACACAGCACAACACAACACACAGCAGCACAACACAGCACACAGGAGCACAACAAAGCACACAGCAGCACAACACAGCACAACACAACACACAGCAGCACAACACAGCACACAGTAGCACAACACAGCACACAGCAGCACAACACAACACACAGTAGCACAACACAGCACACAGCAGCACAACACAACACACAGCAGCACAACACAGCACACAGTAGCACAACACAGCACACAGCAGCACAACACACAGCAGCACAACACAGCACACAGTAGCACAACACAGCACACAGTAGCACAACACAACACACAGCAGCACAACACAGCACACAGTAGCACAACACAGCACACAGCAGCACAACACAGCACACAGCACAACACAGCACACAGCAGCACAACACACAGCAGCACAACACAGCACACAGCAGCACAACACAGCACACAGCAGCACAACACACAGCAGCACAACACAGCACACAGTAGCACAACACACAGCAGCACAACAAAGCAGAACACAGCACACAACAGCACAACACAGCACACAGCAGCACAACACAGCACACAGTAGCACAACACAGCACACAGCAGCACAACACAGCACAACACAACACACAGCAGCACAACACAGCACACAGGAGCACAACAAAGCACACAGCAGCACAACACAGCACAACACAACACACAGCAGCACAACACATCACACAGCAGCACAACACACAGCAGCACAACACAGCACACAGTAGCACAACACACAGCAGCACAACAAAGCAGAACACAGCACACAACAGCACAACACAGCACACAGCAGCACAACACAACACACAGCAGCACAACACAGCACAACACAACACACAGCAGCACAACACAGCACACAGCAGCACAACACAGCACAACACAACACACAGCAGCTCAACACAACACACAGCAGCACAACACAGCACACAGCAGCACAACACAGCACAACACAACACACAGCAGCACAACACAGCACACAGGAGCACAACAAAGCACACAGCAGCACAACACAGCACAACACAGCACACAGCAGCACAACACAGCACACAGGAGCACAACAAAGCACACAGCAGCACAACACAGCACAACACAACACACAGCAGCACAACACAGCACACAGGAGCACAACAAAGCACACAGCAGCACAACACAGCACAACACAACACACAGCAGCACAACACAGCACACAGGAGCACAACAAAGCACACACCAGCACAACACAGAACAACACAATACACATCAGCACAACACAACACACAACAGCACAACACAGCACACAGGAGCACAACAAAGCACACACCAGCACAACACAGAACAACACAACACACATCAGCACAACACAACACACAGCAGCACAACACAGCACACAGGAGCACAACACAGCACACACCAAAACAACACAGAACAACACAACACACAGCAGCACAACACAGCACACACCAGCACAACACAGAACAACACAACACACATCAGCACAACACAACACACAGCAGCACAACACAGCACACACCAGCACAACACAGAACAACACAACACACAGCAGCGCAACATAGCACACAGCAGCAACAATACAGCACAAAGCAACACAACACAGCACACAAAAACAAAACACAACACAGCACACAAAAACAAAACACAGCACACAGCAGCACAACACAACACAGAACAGCACAACACAGCATAAGTCAGCACAACACACTACAGAGTAGCACAACACAGCACAACACAGCACAAATCAGCACAACACAACACATAGCAGCACAACACAACACACAGCAGCACAACACAGCACACAGCAGCACAACACAACACACAGCAGCACAACACAACACACAACAGTAGAACACAACACACAGCAGCACAACACAACACACAGCAGCAGAACACAACACACAGCAGCACAACACAACACAAAGCAGCACAACACAACACAGCAGCACAACACAACACAGCAGCACAACACAACACACAGCAGCACAATACAACACACAGCAGCGCAGCACAACACACAGCAGCACAGCATAACACACAGCAACACAACACAACACACACAGGACAACACAACACACACAGGACAACACAACACACATAGGACAACACAACACACACAGGACAACACAACACACACAGGGCAACACAACACACAGTAGCACAAGACAGCACACAGCAGCACAACACAACACACAGCAGCACAACACAACATACAGCAGCACAACACAACACACAGTAGCACAAGACAGCACACAGCAGCACAACACAACACACAGCAGCACAACACAACACACAGCAGCACAACACAGCACACAGCAGCACAACACAGCACACATCAGCACAACACAACACACAGCAGCACAACACAACACACAGCAGCACAGCACAACACACAGAAGCATAACACAACACACAGCAGCACAACACACAGCAGCACAACACAGCACACAGCAGCACAACACAGTACACAACACACAGCAGCACAACACAGCACACAGCAGCACAACACAGCACACAGCAGCACAACACAACCCACAGCAGCACAACACAGCACTCAGCAGCACAACACAGCACACAGCAGCACAAGACAACACACAGCACACAGCAGCACAACACAGCACACAGCAGCACAAGACAACACACAGCACACAGCAGCACAACACAGCACACAGCAGCACAACACAACACACAGCAGCACAACACAACACACAGCAGCACAGCACAGCACACAGCAGCACAACACAGCACACAGCAGCACAACACACAGCAGCACAACATAACACACAGCAGCACAACACAACACTCAGCAGCACAACACAACACACAGCAGCACAACACAACACACAGCAGCACAGCACAGCACACAGCAGCACAACACAGCACACAGCAGCACAACACAACACACAGCAGCACAACACAACACACAGCAGCACAACACAACACACAGCAGCACAACACAACACACAACAGCACAACACAACACACAGCAACACAACACAAAACAGCACAACACAATACACAGAAGCATAACACAACACACAGCGGCGCAACACAACACAAAACAGCACAACACAACACACAGCAGCACAACACAACACACAGCAGCACAACACAATACACAGCAGCACAACACAATACACAGCAGCACAACACAGCACACAGTAGCACAACACAGCACACAGCAGCACAACACAACACTCAGCAGCACAACACAGCACACAGCAGCATAACACAGCAGAACACAACACACAGCAGCAGAACACAACACACAGCAGCACAGCACAACACGACACAAAGCAGGACAACACAGCACACACCAACACACACAGCAGCACAACAGCACAACACTACACACAGCAGCACAACACACAACAGCACAACACACAGCAACACAACACACAGCAGCACAACACAAAACACAGCAGCACAACACGGCACACAGTAGCACAACACAACACACAGCAGCACAACACAGCACACAGCAGCACAACACAGCACACAGCAGCACAACACACAGCAGCACAACACAACACACAGCAGCACAACACAACACACAGCAACACAACACAAAACAGCACAACACAATACACAGAAGCATAACACAACACACAGCAGCACAACACAACACACAGCAGCACAACACAACACACAGCAGCACAACACAACACTCAGCAGCACAACACAACACACAGCAGCACAACACAACACACAGCAGCACAGCACAGCACACAGCAGCACAACACAGCACACAGCAGCACAACACAACACACAGCAGCACAACACAACACACAGCAGCACAACACAACACACAGCAGCACAACACAACACACAACAGCACAACACAACACACAGCAACACAACACAAAACAGCACAACACAATACACAGAAGCATAACACAACACACAGCGGCACAACACAACACAAAACAGCACAACACAACACACAGCAGCACAACACAACACACAGAAGCACAACACAATACACAGCAGCACAACACAATACACAGCAGCACAACACAGCACACAGTAGCACAACACAGCACACAGCAGCACAACACAACACTCAGCAGCACAACACAGCACACAGCAGCATAACACAGCAGAACACAACACACAGCAGCAGAACACAACACACAGCAGCACAGCACAACACGACACAAAGCAGGACAACACAGCACACACCAACACACACAGCAGCACAACAGCACAACACTACACACAGCAGCACAACACACAACAGCACAACACACAGCAACACAACACACAGCAGCACAACAAAAAACACAGCAGCACAACACGGCACACAGTAGCACAACACAACACACAGCAGCACAACACAACACACAGCAGCACAACACAGCACACAGCAGCACAACACACAGCAGCACAACACAACACACAGCAGCACAACACAACACACAGCAACACAACACAAAACAGCACAACACAATACACAGAAGCATAACACAACACACAGCAGCACAACACAACACACAGCAGCACAACACAACACACAGCAACACAACACAAAACAGCACAACACAATACACAGAAGCATAACACAACACACAGCAGCACAACACAACACACAGCAGCACAACACAACACACAGCAGCACAACACAATACACAGCAGCACAACACAATACACAGCAGCACAACACAGCACACAGCAGCACAACACAGCACACAGCAGCACAACACAACACTCAGCAGCACAACACAGCACACAGCAGCATAACACAGCAGAACACAACACACAGCAGCAGAACACAACACACAGCAGCACAGCACAACACACAGCAGCACAACACGACACAAAGCAGGACAACACAGCACACACCAACACACACAGCAAAACAACAGCACAACACTACACACAGCAGCACAACACACAACAGCACAACACACAGCAACACAACACACAGCAGCACAACACAAAACACAGCAGCACAACACGGCACACAGTAGCACAACACAACACACAGCAGCACAACACAACACACAGCAGCACAACACAACACACAGCAGCACAACACAACACACAGCAGCATAACACAGCACACAGCAGCACAACACATCACATAGCAGCACAACACAACACACAGCAGCACAACACAACACACAGCAGCACAACACATCACATAGCAGCACAACACAACACACAGCAGCACAACACAGCACACAGCAGTATAACACAGCACACAACAGCATAACACAGCACAACACAGCACACAGCAGCACAATACAACACACAGCAGCACAACACAGCACACAGTAGCACAACACAACACACAGCAGCACAACACAACACACAGCAGCACAACACAACACACAGCATCACAACACAGCACACAGCAGCACAACACAGCGCACAGCAGCACAACACAACAGACAGCAGCACAACACAACACACAGCAGCACAATACAACACACAGCAGCACAACACAACACACAGCAGCACAACACAACACACAGCAGCACAATACAATACACAGCAGCACAACACAACACACAGCAGCACAACACAACACACAGCAGCACAACACAACACACAGCAGCACAATACAACACACAGCAGCACAACACAATACACAGCAGCACAACACAACACACAGCAGCACAATACAATACACAGCAGCACAACACAACACACCGCAGCACAATACAATACACAGCAGCACAACACAACACACAGCAGCACAACACAACACACAGCAGCACAATACAATACACAGCAGCACAACACAACACACAGCAGCACAATACAATACACAGCAGCACAACACAACACACAGCAGCACAATACAACACACAGCAGCACAACACAACACACAGCAGCACAACACACAGCAACACAACTCACAGCAACACAACACACAGCAGCACAACACAACACACAGCAACACAACACACAGCAGCACAACACAACACACAGCAACACAACACACAGCAACACAATACAATACACAGCAGCACAACACAACACACAGCAGCACAATACAATACACAGCAGCACAACACAACACACAGCAGCACAACACAACACACAGCAGCACAATACAATACACAGCAGCACAACACAACACACAGCAGCACAATACAATACACAGCAGCACAACACAACACACAGCAGCACAATACAACACACAGCAGCACAACACAACACACAGCAGCACAACACACAGCAACACAACTCACAGCAACACAACACACAGCAGCACAACACAACACACAGCAACACAACACACAGCAGCACAACACAACACACAGCAACACAACACACAGCAACACAATACAATACACAGCAGCACAACACAACACACAGCAGCACAATACAATACACAGCAGCACAACACAACACACAGCATCACAACACAACACACAGCAGCACAATACAATACACAGCAGCACAACACAACACACAGCAGCACAATACAATACACAGCAGCACAACACAACACACAGCAGCACAATACAACACACAGCAGCACAACACAACACACAGCAACACAACACACAGCAGCACAACACAACACACAGCAACACAACACACAGCAGCACAACACAACACACAGCAGCACAACACAGCACACAGCAGCACAACACAACACACATCAGCACAACACAACACTCAGCAGCACAACACAACACACAGCAACACAACACACAGCACCACAACACAACACACAGCAGCACAACACAATACACAGCAACACAACACACAGCACCACAACACAACACACAGCACCACAACACAACACACAGCAGCACAACACAACACACAGCAGCACAACACAGTACACAACACACAGCAGCACAACACAACACACAGCAGCACAACACAACACACAGCAACACAACACAACACTCAGCAGCACAACACAGCACACAGCAGCACAACACAACACACAGCAGCACAACACAACACACAGCAGCACAACACAACACTCAGCAGCACAACACAACACTCAGCAGCACAACACAACACACAGCAGCACAACACAACACACAGCAGCACAACACAACACACAGCAGCACAACACAACACACAGCAGCACAACACAACACACAGCAGCACAACACAACACACAGCAGCACAACACAACACACAGCAGCACAACACAGTACACAACACTCACCAGCACAACACAACACACAGCAGCACAACACAGCGCACAGCAGCACAACACAGCGCACAGCAGCATAACGACTGACCAGAAATGTATCACACTCTTCTTATCTTCCTCTCAGCTTCCTTAAATTACATTTTGCGTTATAATGTGTGGAGGATGGCACTGCTGTTATGTGTGGAGGATGGCACTGCTGTTATAATGTGTGGAGGATGACACTGCTGTTATAATGTGTGGAGGATGGCACTGCTGTTATGTGTGGAGGATGGCACTGCTGTTATGTGTGGAGGATGGGCACTGCTGTTATGTGTGGAGGATGGCACTGCTGTTATAATGTGTGGAGGACCGCACTGCTGTTGTGTGTGAAGGATGGCACTGCTGTTGTAATGTGTGAAGGATGGCACTACTGTTATAATGTGTGGACGATGGCACTGCTGTTATAATGTGTGGAGGATGGCACTGCTGTTATAATGTGTGGAGGATGGCACTGCTGTTATAATAATGTGTGGAGGATGGCACTGTTGTTATAATGTGTGGAGGATGGCACTGCTGTTATATGTGGAGGGTGGCACTGCTGTTATAATGTTTGGAGGATGGCACTGCTGTTATAATGTGTGGAGGATGGCACTGCTGTTATAATGTGTGGAGGATGGCACTGCTGTTATGTGTGGAGGATGGCACTGCTGTTATAATGTGTGGAGGATGGCACTGCTGTTATAATATGTGTAGGATGGAACTGTTGTTATAATGTGTGGAGGATGGCACAGCTGGTATTATGTGTGAAGGATGGCACAGCTGTTATAATGAGTGAAGGATGGCACTGCTGTTATAATGTGTGGAGGATGGCACAGCTGTTATAATGTGTGGAGGATGGCACAGCTGTTATAATGTGTGGAGGATGGCACTGCTGTTATAATGTGTGGAGGATGGCACAGCTGTTATAATGTGTGAAAGATGGCACTGCTGTTATGTGTGAAGGATGACACTGCTGTTATAATGTGTCTAGGATGGCGCTGCTGTTATAATGTGTGGAGGATGGCTCTGTTGTTATGTGTGGAGGATGGCGCTGTTGTTATAATGTGTGGAGGATGGCACTGCTGTTATGTGTGGAGGATGGCGCTGTTGTTATAATGTGTGGAGGATGGCACTGCTGTTATATGTGGAGGGTGGCACTGCTGTTATAATATGTGGAGGATGGCACTGTTGTTATAATGTGTGGAGGATGGCGCTGCTGTAATAATGTGTGGAGGACGGCACTGCTGTTATGTGTGGAGGGTGGCACTGCTGTTATAATGTGTGGAGGATGGTACTTTTGTTATAATGTGTGGAGGATGGCACTGCTGTTATAATGTGTGGAGGATGACACTGCTGTTTTAATGTGTGGAGGATGGCACTGTTGTTATAATGTGTGGAGGATGGCGCTGTTGTTATAATGTGTGGAGGACGGCACTGCTGTTATGTGTGGAGGGTGGCACTGCTGTTATAATGTGTGGAAGATGGCGCTGTTGTTATAATGTGTGGAGGATGGCACTGTTATAATGTGCGGAGGATGGCGCTGTTGTTACAATGTGTGGAGGATGGCACTGCTGTTATAATGTGTGGAGGTTGGCGCTGTTGTTATAATGTGTGGAGGATGGCGCTGTTGTTATAATGTGTGGAGGATGGCGCTGTTGTTATAATGTGTGGAGGATGGCTAGGCTATTTATAGGTTGTGAATTTTTTCCTGCTAAGGTACTGTGGGTTGTGACTTGTTCCAGCCATGTTGGTGTAATTTATATTTTTCAAGACTGTTATTTGTAAACAAATACTTTCTATTATTCACCCCTGCTTCAGAGTGCAGGTACTGTACTTCCCACCCATCCTTCAGAGTGCAGGTACTGTACTTCCCACCCATCCTTCAGAGTGCAGGTACTGTACTTCCCACCCATCCTTCAGAGTGCAGGTACTGTACTTCCCACCCATCCTTCAGAGTGCAGGTACTGTACTTCCCACCCATCCTTCAGAGTGCAGGTACTGTACTTCCCACCCATCCTTCGGAGTGCAGGTACTGTACTTCCCACCCATCCTTCAGAGTGCAGGTACTGTACTTCCCACCCATCCTTCAGAGTGCAGGTACTGTACTTCCCACTCATCCTTCAGAGTGCAGGTACTGTACTTCCCACTCATCCTTCAGAGTGCAGGTACTGTACTTCCCACTCATCCTTCAGAGTGCAGGTACTGTACTTCCCACCCATCCTTCAGAGTGCAGGTACTGTACTTCCCACTCATCCTTCAGATTGCAGGTACTGTACTTCCCACCCATCCTTCAGAGTGCAGGTACTGTACTTCCCACCCATCCTTCAGAGTGCAGGTACTGTACTTCCCACCCATCCTTCAGAGTGCAGGTACTGTACTTCCCACTCATCCTTCAGAGTGCAGGTACTGTACTTCCCACCCATCCTTCAGAGTGCAGGTACTGTACTTCCCACCCATCCTTCAGAGTGCAGGTACTGTACTTCCCACCCATCCTTCAGATTGCAGGTACTGTACTTCCCACCCATCCTTCAGAGTGCAGGTACTGTACTTCCCACCCATCCTTCAGAGTGCAGGTACTGTACTTCCCACCCATCCTTCAGAGTGCAGGTACTGTACTTCCCACTCATCCTTCAGAGTGCAGGTACTGTACTTCCCACCCATCCTTCAGAGTGCAGGTACTGTACTTCCCACCCATCCTTCAGAGTGCAGGTACTGTACTTCCCACTCATCCTTCAGAGTGCAGGTACTGTACTTCCCACCCATCCTTCAGATTGCAGGTACTGTACTTCCCACCCATCCTTCAGAGTGCAGGTACTGTACTTCCCACCCATCCTTCAGATTGCAGGTACTGTACTTCCCACCCATCCTTCAGAGTGCAGGTACTGTACTTCCCACTCATCCTTCAGAGTGCAGGTACTGTACTTCCCACCCATCCTTCAGATTGCAGGTACTGTACTTCCCACCCATCCTTCAGAGTGCAGGTACTGTACTTCCCACCCATCCTTCAGAGTGCAGGTACTGTACTTCCCACCCATCCTTCAGATTGCAGGTACTGTACTTCCCACCCATCCTTCAGAGTGCAGGTACTGTACTTCCCACCCATCCTTCAGAGTGCAGGTACTGTACTTCCCACCCATCCTTCAGAGTGCAGGTACTGTACTTCCCACCCATCCTTCAGAGTGCAGGTACTGTACTTCCCACTCATCCTTCAGAGTGCAGGTACTGTACTTCCCACCCATCCTTCAGATTGCAGGTACTGTACTTCCCACCCATCCTTCAGAGTGCAGGTACTGTACTTCCCACCCATCCTTCAGATTGCAGGTACTGTACTTCCCACCCATCCTTCAGAGTGCAGGTACTGTACTTCCCACCCATCCTTCAGATTGCAGGTACTGTACTTCCCACCCATCCTTCAGATTGCAGGTACTGTACTTCCCACCCATCCTTCAGAGTGCAGGTACTGTACTTCCCACCCATCCTTCAGAGTGCAGGTACTGTACTTCCCACTCATCCTTCAGAGTGCAGGTACTGTACTTCCCACCCATCCTTCAGAGTGCAGGTACTGTACTTCCCACCCATCCTTCAGAGTGCAGGTACTGTACTTCCCACCCATCCTTCAGATTGCAGGTACTGTACTTCCCACCCATCCTTCAGAGTGCAGGTACTGTACTTCCCACCCATCCTTCAGAGTGCAGGTACTGTACTTCCCACCCATCCTTCAGAGTGCAGGTTCTGTACTTCCCACCCATCCTTCAGAGTGCAGGTACTATACTTCCCACCCATCCTTCAGAGTGCAGGTACTGTACTTCCTATCCAACCTTCATAGTGCAGGCACTGTACTTCCTATCCATCCTTCAGAGTGCAGGCACTGTACTTCCTATCCATCCTTCAGAGTGCAGGCACTGTACTTCCTATCCATCCTTCAGAGTGCAGGCACTGTACTTCCTATCCATCCTTCAGAGTGCAGGCACTGTACTTCCTATCCAACCTTCAGAGTGCAGGCACTGTACTTCCTATCCATCCTTCAGAGTACAGGCACTGTGCTTCCTATCCATCCTTCAGAGTACAGGCACTGTAATTCCTATCCATCCTTCAGAGTACAGGCACTGTACTTCCTATCCATCCTTCAGAGTGCAGGCACTGTACTTCCTATCCATCCTTCAGAGTACAGGCACTGTACTTCCTATCCATCCTTCAGAGTGCAGGCACTGTACTTCCTATCCATCCTTCAGAGTACAGGCACTGTACTTCCTATCCATCCTTCAGAGTACAGGCACTGTACTTCCTATCCATCCTTCAGAGTGCAGGCACTGTACTTCCTATCCATCCTTCAGAGTGCAGGCACTGTACTTCCTATCCATCCTTCAGAGTACAGGCACTATACTTCCTATCCATCCTTCAGAGTACAGGCACTGTACTTCCTATCCATCCTTCAGAGTACAGGCACTGTACTTCCTATCCATCCTTCAGAGTGCAGGCACTGTTCTTCCTATCCATCCTTTAGAGTACAGGCACTGTACTTCCTATCCATCCTTCAGAGTACAGGCACTGTACTTCCTATCCATCCTTCAGAGTGCAGGCTCTGTACTTCCTATCCATCCTTCAGAATGCAGGCACTGTACTTCCTATCCATCCTTCAGAGTACAGGCACTATACTTCCCACCTACAGTCATTTATACATTAAAAACCTGGTAGGGTTTAGCCCTGATCCTTGTAGGACCTCACCACTAACTCTGCCACAGTAACACATCTCGTATGAGTCTTTTTTTTTTTTTTGATTTTTGAACAAACTCTTCCAGACTTTTTCAAGTCAGTCAGGAATAATTAAAATCGTTTCGCTGTCGTCTTAGATCTTTCATCGTCTAATTTATCACCAAAACTATGTTTAGAACATGAAATCCACTCATTTCTATTTAAAAGACGTGTCTACATTGTCATGTCTGCCTCAGATGCACCTTTGACAGTATCCCTCGTATCTCCCTGTTTACTAAACTTTTGCGTCTAGGAATGAGGGGTGAAACACTCAAGTGGGTGAGAGTCTATTTCACTAATAGAACATCGAAAGTTTTCGCACAAGACAGTTTCTGAAATGACATTCAAATTAACACTCGGGCACCACAAAGGTTAATTCTATGCACAAACCCCTTCATAACATTTTCCGACGTTCCAAACACACATCCAGTTCACATCTCGGTATATACGGATGATATTATATTACTCCGACAACATTTTGTATACTACAACACATAATAAACCATTTATCAAACTTGGATACACTAAAAGGTCTTCCAGCTCAGCGTAGACAAGAACCTCTTTCCAAATCTTCACCAGGAAACGAAAGCAAAATTGCCCTCCATAACTACTGGAAACAATTCCTTAAAACATAAAAAGTTACACAAATACCACTCTTCACCTGGAACAACTACGTCACAAAATACCACTCTTCACCTGGAAGAAGTACGTCACAAATACCACTCTTCACCTGGAACAACTACGTCACAAAATACCACTCTTCACCTGGAAAAAACTACGTCACACAAAAATGAATTAAAAGTGATAAAATTTTACACCATCAAAGCCGAAAGAAATGGAGACAGGTCAAAACACTGCAATGCGAGTCGTTTGCGAGGCCTCAAGGAGAAACATCGCTCATACAAAAACAATATACTCAGATCACAACATAATTGAGGTTCAGACATGTATGCGAGGAGCCCCAGACCGACAAAATGAGACTAGTCACGAGGGAGCATTCACCAAATTCAACTTCAATAACAAAAACATAAAGTGGGACCAAGTAAACCAAGTCCTAACCGATATAAGCTGGGAAGATATACTAAGCAACACAGACCCAAACTTATGCCTAGAACAGATTAACTCGGTGGCACTCGATGTATGCACAAGGCTTATTCCTCTAAGAAAAAGGAGGAGTAGATGTAAAATAGAAAGAGACAGGCGCTCCCTTTACAGGCGACGGAAAAGAATAACAGAGCGGCTAAAAGAGGTCAATATATCTGAAATGCGCAGGGAGACACTGGTCAGAGAAATAGCAAGCATAGAACTTAAGCTAAAAGAATCCTTTAGGAGTCAGGAATCGCGGGAAGAACTGAAAGCTATAAATGAAATCGAAAGAAACCCAAAGTATTTCTTCTCCTATGCCAAATCAAAATCGAGAACAACGCCCAGTATTGGGCCCCTACTTAAACAAGATGGGTCCTACACAGATGACAGCAAGGAAATGAGTGAGCTACTCAAGTCCCAATATGACTCAGTTTTTAGCAAGCCGCTAACCAGACTGAGAGTCGAAGATCAAAATGAATTTTTTATGAGAGAGCCACAAAATTTGATTAACACAAGCCTATCCGATGTTATCCTGACGCCAAATGACTTCGAACAGGCGATAAATGACATGCCCATGCACTCTGCCCCAGGGCCAGACTCATGGAACTCTGTGTTCATCAAGAACTGCAAGAAGCCCCTATCACGAGCCTTTTCCATCCTATGGAGAGGGAGCATGGACACGGGGGTCGTCCCTCAGTTACTAAAAACAACAGACATAGCCCCACTCCACAAAGGGGGCAGTAAAGCAACAGCAAAGAACTACAGACCAATAGCACTAACATCCCATATCATAAAAATCTTTGAAAGGGTCCTAAGAAGCAAGATCACCACCCATCTAGAAACCCATCAGTTACACAACCCAGGGCAACATGGGTTTAGAACAGGTCGCTCCTGTCTGTCTCAGCTACTGGATCACTACGACAAGGTCCTAAATGCACTAGAAGACAAAAAGAATGCAGATGTAATATATACAGACTTTGCAAAAAGCCTTCGACAAGTGTGACCATGGCGTAATAGCGCACAAAATGCGCGCTAAAGGAATAACAGGAAAAGTCGGTCGATGGATCTATAATTTCCTCACTAACAGAACACAGAGAGTAGTCGTCAACAGAGTAAAGTCCGAGGCAGCTACGGTGAAAAGCTCTGTTCCACAAGGCACAGTACTAGCTCCCATCTTGTTCCTCATCCTCATATCCGACATAGACAAGGATGTCAGCCACAGCACCGTGTCTTCCTTTGCAGATGACACCCGAATCTGCATGACAGTGTCTTCCATTGCAGACACTGCAAGGCTCCAGGCGGACATCAACCAAATCTTTCAGTGGGCTGCAGAAAACAATATGAAGTTCAACGATGAGAAATTTCAATTACTCAGATATGGTAAACATGAGGAAATTAAATCTTCATCAGAGTACAAAACAAATTCTGGCCACGAAATAGAGCGAAACACCAACGTCAAAGACCTGGGAGTGATTATGTCGGAGGATCTCACCTTCAAGGACCATAACATTGTATCAATCGCATCTGCTAGAAAAATGACAGGATGGATAATGAGAACCTTCAAAACTAGGGAGGCCAAGCCCATGATGACACTCTTCAGGTCACTTGTTCTATCTAGGCTGGAATATTGCTGCACTCTAACAGCACCTTTCAAGGCAGGTGAAATTGCCGACCTAGAAAATGTACAGAGAACTTTCACGGCGCGCATAACGGAGATAAAACACCTCAATTACTGGGAGCGCTTGAGGTTTCTAAACCTGTATTCCCTGGAACGCAGGAGGGAGAGATACATGATTATATACACCTGGAAAATCCTAGAGGGACTAGTACCGAACTTGCACACGAAAATCACTCATTACGAAAGCAAAAGACTTGGCAGACGATGCACCATCCCCCCAATGAAAAGCAGGGGTGTCACTAGCACGTTAAGAGACCATACAATAAGTGTCAGGGGCCCGAGACTGTTCAACTGCCTCCCAGCACACATTAGGGGGATTACCAACAGACCCCTGGCAGTCTTCAAGCTGGCACTGGACAAGCACCTAAAGTCAGTTCCTGATCAGCCGGGCTGTGGCTCGTACGTTGGTTTGCGTGCAGCCAGCAGCAACAGCCTGGTTGATCAGGCGCTGATCCACCAGGAGGCCTGGTCACAGACCGGGCCGCGGGGGCGTTGACCCCCGAAACTCTCTCCAGGTAAACTCCAGGTAATACGTCTAGTCACAGGAAGAGAATTGTGTGCGAACTATCTCTTATTCTGTGTTTCTGCACATCAAACACATCTATATTGTCACCATGTCTATATATTGTCACCAAGTCTACATATAAACCCACTAAAACACACCTCCCACACAATTCTTTATAAACAAGGGTCCTACATAATCTCTCCCATTTAAACATCGTTAAAAAATGCGAAAACCAACCATTAGTTCTGCCTCTCTTTCATGGGTCTATATTATACCAACCATTAGTTCTGCCTCTCCCCCATTGATCTATATTATACCAACCATTAGTTCTGCCTCTCCCTCTTGGAACTATATTATACCAACCATTAGTTCTGCCTCTCCCCCATTGATCTATATTATACCAACCATTAGTTCTGCCTCTCCCTCTTGGAACTATATTATACCAACCATTAGTTCTGCCTCTCCCCCATTGATCTATATTATACCAACCATTAGTTCTGCCTCTCCCTCTTGGAACTATATTATACCAACCATTAGTTCTGCCTCTCCCCCATTGATCTATATTATACCAACCATTAGTTCTGCCTCTCCCTCTTGGAACTATATTATACCAACCATTAGTTCTGCCTCTCACTCATGGATCTATATTATACCAACCATTAGTTCTGCCTCTCCCTCATGGAACTATATTATACCAACCATTAGTTCTGCCTCTCCCCTCATGGATCTATATTATACCAACCATTAGTTCTGCTTCTCCCATCATGGATCTATATTATACCAACCATTAGTTCTGTCTCTCCCCCATTGATCTATGTTATACCAACCATTAGTTCTGCCTCTCCCTCTTGGAACTATATTATACCAACCATTAGTTCTGCCTCTCCCCCATTGATCTATATTATACCAACCATTAGTTCTGCCTCTCCCTCTTGGAACTATATTATACCAACCATTAGTTCTGCCTCTCCCCCATTGATCTATATTATACCAACCATTAGTTCTGCCTCTCCCTCTTGGAACTATATTATACCAACCATTAGTTCTGCCTCTCACTCATGGATCTATATTATACCAACCATTAGTTCTGCCTCTCCCTCATGGAACTATATTATACCAACCATTAGTTCTGCCTCTCCCCTCATGGATCTATATTATACCAACCATTAGTTCTGCTTCTCCCATCATGGATCTATATTATACCAACCATTAGTTCTGCCTCTCCCCTCATGGATCTATATTATACCAACCATTAGTTCTGCCTCTCCCCTCATGGATCTATATTATACCAACCATTAGTTCTGCCTCTCCCTCATGGAACTATATTATACCAACCATTAGTTCTGCCTCTCACTCATGCATCTATATTATACCAACCATCAGTTCTGCCTCTCCCTCAAAGAACTATATTATACCAACCATTAGTTCTGCCTCTCCCATCATGGAACTATATTATACCAACCATTAGCTCTGCTTCTCCCATCATGGAACTATATTATACCAACCATCAGTTCTGCTTCTCCCTCAAAGAACTATATTACACCAACCATTAGTTCTGCCTCTCCCCCATGGAACTACATCATCCAGAATACAGTAACTCGCCTTGACAATGATACTCACTAAGGAGCATCAAATGGTCAGAAAAGTGGCAGATGCAGTTCAATGTAGATAAATGCAAGGTTCTGAAGCTCGGGAGTGTCCATAACCCTAGCACTTATAAGTTAAATAATGTAGAACTTAGCCATACAGATTGCGAAAAGGACTTGGGGGTTATGGTAAGCAGCAACCTTAAACCAAGACAGCAATGCCTAAGCGTACGTAATAAGGCAAATAGATTACTGGGATTTATATCAAGAAGTGTAAGCAACAGAAGTCCAGAGGTCATACTGCAGCTTTATACATCATTAGTAAGGCCTCACCTAGATTATGCAGCTCAATTCTGGTCTCCATATTACAGAATGGACATAAATTCGTTAGAAAACATTCAGCGTAGGATGACTAAATTTATACATAGCATTAGAAATCTTCCTTATGAAGAAAGATTGAAGACTCTTAAGTTACATTCACTTGTTAGACGAAGAATGAGGGGAGACCTGATCGAAGTGTACAAGTGGAAGATAGGTATTAATAAAGGGGATATTAACAAGGTCTTGAGGATATCTCTCCAAGAGAGAACCCGCAGTAATGGATTTAAATTAGATAAGTTTAGATTTAGAAAGGACATAGGAAAGTATTGGTTTGGAAATAGGGTAGTTGATGAGTGGAACAGTCTACCTAGTTGGGTTATTGAGGCTAGGACTTTGGGTAGTTTCAAATTTAGGTTGGATAAGTACATGAGTGGGAGGAGTTGGATTTGACAGGGACTTGCACATCGGAGCTTGTTTCTTGGGTGGCATTGAAAATTGGGTTGGTCAAATGTTGTTAGTGGGATGAATTGTAAAGGACCTGCCTAGTATGGGCCAACAGGCCTGCTGCAGTGTTCCTCCTTTCTTATGTTCTTATGTTATTATGTTCTTATGATGATGTTTATTCTTTGCTGTTATATCAAAATGGGATGGCAACTACCCAAAGATCTTTCTGTCTTCATAGCTGAATTGTATGGGATTTAACACGCCCTTATATTAACACACTTCATCTTGGCAATTATACAATTTGTATGACTGCAAAAGGGGTACCCTTTCTCTTACAGCAACCTGAAAGGAACTTGTACATCCAGGTTGGGACTGGTCACCTGGCATCTCTGGTAAATGTTGGAATGACCACTTCACAATTGGGCCGGATATCCGGTCAGTTCAGTTCACATCTTCGAGTAAAAAATTGGCAGACAGAAACTTCCATGAATACTGCCACACTATGCACATACTATTAGATTGAACAAGAACTTCAGTAATTTCAAGATTATTTATGAGAGTTTCTTTATTTGGCAAGAGTAGTTCGAACAAATTATTACCTCTGTTAGGCTCTGTTATACAGTTTCTGAAAGCTGTCCTGAACTATATCTGGGAAGTCACTAGTCTCTACATAACTGTTTAAAGAAGTCCAGTCAATTTAACTAAAATTAACATTTGCTAAGATTACTACGTTAATGTGTTTAGTTGCCCTAACAATTTCATCCCAGAAAGTCTCCCTCTATCGCTTTTTAAGTCTGGAGGTCGGTATATTACACCTAATATTAGTTTTTCTTGAGTTTCTAGAAATTCTACCCAGATTCCGTAACTTTTCCTTGTATTTTTATACCTAGTTTTATACAACAATTCATATTTCCTAGAATATATAAAGCTACTCCTCCCCCTTTCCCGGTGGTCTGGTGGCTAAAGCTCCCGCTTCACACACGGAGGGCCCGGGTTCGATTCCCGGCGGGTGGAAACATTTCGACACGTTTCCTTACACCTGTTGTCCTGTTCACCTAGCAGCAAATAGGTACCTGGGTGTTAGTCGACTGGTGTGGGTCGCATCCTGGGGGACAAGATTAAGGACCCCAATGGAAATAAGTTAGACAGTCCTCGATGACGCACTGACTTTCTTGGGTTATCCTGGGTGGCTAACCCTCCGGAGTTAAAAATCCGAACGAAATCTTATCTTATCTTATCTTATTTCTAGTCTAGATGGAACAACTTAAACCCTTGAATGTGGCACTCAGCAATCATGTCCAAACTTTTTAAATTATACCATGATTCAGTTATTGCAATAGCAAAACGTACTCTACCAAACGTAACTCATTAATTGTATTCCTGGCATTTCGAATCTTAGTATAAAATACGTTAATAGGTTTGTCTGCACCTTTTTCTATTCAGCTTTTCTTTTCCACAATTTCTGTTATGATCGTTACCCAATGTTTTGTGATGACTGTTATTGTTAAGATTCATGATATCAAAGCTTAAATCAATACTTCCTTACTCAGTATTTTCTGTTCCTAAAGCCATACCTCTAATTAATCCTTATTTAAAGCTTTATAAACACTCTCAGCTGAACTAGCGAGAATATCCACACCAGCCCTGGATAAGTGAACCCCATTCCTGGCATACATGTCATTTCTGATATAGAAGTGGTCCCGGTTGTTATTGAATGGGTTTGCAAAGTTCTTTCCAGTACCTGTTTAACCAGCACATTTTATCAATTGCCCTAGACATCCATTCATTGCCCACTCCTCTTGTAGGAAAAATGCTACACTGCACGTATCTAGTAGCTCCCTCCACGCTTAACTGCTGTATCGCTGCTGCAAGGGAATGCATGAAAGAGTTTAGACTATCAGAATAGTCAAACTTTTTGTCAATGGTATTATATCTTCTATGTTTCCTCTTATCTCTTTAAATTTCCATTATCGCCATAGAATTTAGTATTAGCATTGTTATTAATATTTTAGTCTGCAGGCCCAACATCACCTATCTGATAGCAATGAACATGAAACAACTCTTGGGGAATATTTCTGAAGAGATCCAAGTTTGTCCCTGACAGAAATTACCATATTTATTAAGAGCGACAATATGGCACTGCCATATCACCTAGTTTTTCAAATTATATATTAAAATGAGTTAGAATACTTATATAATAATAATAATAATAATAATAATAATAATAATAATTCTGAAAAACTGTTAGGACAAATCAGCTTTCTCGTCCAGCTATCTTTCTTTCTCTACAAGATTTTTCACGTCCAACTCCGTTCATTCACTAACTTATCCAAGCATTCAGCAGTGAGGTCGTTCATGTCCAACTCCGCTGTATCTTCGCAACCAATGGACTACCAGCAGGTGTGGTTGCCCATTCCGGTCACACCATGTTCTCTGCATTCAGAAGTTCCTGGTGTTACACCATATTTTGACCACCTTACAACATTAGTCCAGCCACACCAGATTTTTTTCCAGAGGTGTGTGCCAATGACTGAGCCTCGCCAGAGGTGTGTGCCAATGACTGAGCCTCGCCAGAGGTGTGTGCCAATCACTGAGCTTCGACAGAGGTGTGTGCCAATCACTGAGCCTCGCCAGAGGTGTGTGCCAATGACTGAGCCTCGCCAGAGGTGGGTGCCAATCACTGAGCCTCGCCAGAGGTGTGTGCCAATGACTGAGCCTCGCCAGAGGTGTGTGCCAATCACTGAGCTTCGCCAGAGGTGTGTGCCAATCACTGAGCCTCGCCAGAGGTGTGTGCCAATGACTGAGCCTCGCCAGAGGTGGGTGCCAATCACTGAGCCTCGCCAGAGGTGTGTGCCAATGACTGAGCCTCGCCAGAGGTGGGTGCCAATGACTGAGCCTCGCCAGAGGTGTGTGCCAATCACTGAGCTTCGCCAGAGGTGTGTGCCAATCACTGAGCCTCGCCAGAGGTGTGTGCCAATGACTGAGCCTCGCCAGAGGTGGGTGCCAATGACTGAGCCTCGCCAGAGGTGGGTGCCAATGACTGAGCCTCGCCAGAGGTGTGTGCCAATCACTGAGCCTCGCCAGAGGTGGGTGCCAATGACTGAGCCTCGTCAGAGTTTTCTCCAAGTGTGGATGTGAAAAATTCTGCCAAACTAGATTTTGACTTTTATGTGGGTGTGGAGGAACCTGCCACATTAAGTTCTTCCTTCGGGTTATATGGACAAATTCTTTTGAAATTATATTTTATTTTGTGTTATAACTTTTTAGCTTTATCAGTTTCCACTTGGGTTTAAAATTCTTCAATTATTTTGGCCATAACATAAGCTGTGAGAATATGCTGATCAAGTGTTGTTTTTATCCTATTCATTGCTTCAATCATTCTTTTCTCGCCCAAGAATATTAAATTAAACATGTTAGCTAAGGGCTTTATATCTTTTTCTATGTCCTGTTGCTGTTCTGGCCCAATTTCAACACATCGACTATAATCTATCAGCGTTGTTTCAACATTATCTTGATCTGTTGATATTATGACATTAGATTAATTAACGGAGCCATGAATTACATTATTTTCATGCATGGCACCCAATGTTAGGCACGCCTAACGTATTGCCTCAACACAATGCCATCTATAAGATAAAGACCATTTTAACTTACTGAAAGGTTTACCTTTATAATTATGAAATAAAACAGCCTCTGGAAAACCATCTTCCGCTACTACTTTTCCCATTATAAATGGTACACCTGGGATATTACATTGTCGTAGTTTCCATAACATTCTGATCTCTTCGTCGCTCAACGGCTGCTTCTGTATGGTGATGGGGAATTTATTCTTACCATATGTACCACTCCGGGTTGGTTAGGAGGTTGAGAACCACCCTAACCTCTGAAGTATCCACGGTTATCCAAATTTATGTAATATCGGATGTTTCCAGGGTTTAACCTCAATGTCACCCCATTTATATTACGTCAGGAATACTCCATCGTCATCCTGTTCTGTGCTTACTGCCGCCTCATTGTTGTCATGAAGCTCCAGACACTTCCTGACCTTAATATTTTTATTGAGCACTGTGCTCACGTTGTCCTGAGGTTCTTAATCTAAATCTGTGCGCACACTGACGTCAGGTTCTTGGACTTCTGTGCGCACACTGACGTCAGGTTCTTGGACTTCTGTGCACCCACTTACGTCAGATTCTTGGACTTCTGTGCGCCCACTTTCGTCAGGTTCTAGAAACTTATTGCGGACGATGACGATAGGTTCTAGGACCACTGGGGGGCGCACACTAACATCAGATCCTAAGATTTCTGAGCTCACGCCAAATTCAAGAGTTTTTATGCATTCTTTGCTATCGGTATGTTTATCAGCATTTACCGTGGCGACAATGTTCCGGAAGTATCCCCGGTAAAGGTTCCACGCTAATACCGACAATACTACAAACCTGATTACGAATCCCCACGTAAACATACCCAATTCTGGCACAGCTGCAGGCTCTTCACCCACCTGTTTTATGAACTAAGTCATGATATTTATCTTAGAATCGTCTACTTGCTTAATATACTCGTCACTCACCATAAACGGGACATATCCCCACAGTTAATAAAGAGTAAAATAATTTTAACTCTCGGCCTCCAAACAGAGGTTAAAAGTATTTTTCTTACTTTTCTCTCGCAATCTTTCCCATTGTTCCTGAAGGACCTTTACATGGGAATGAATTAGGTCAGTTTTGTAGCCCGCCATCATCAAGTTACATGATATTGTTATAAAACAAATAACCGCCAAGATAAAAGCTGTCATTATTTTAACTTTGTGGCAGTAATGTTTAAGAATAATAACATTAATTGTAATGTGATATTGACACTTTACTTAAAATATACTAATTAAATAATATAGTTAGCTTAGTATACTTGTATATAATAATAATAATAATAATAATAATAATAATAATAATAATAATAATAATAATAATGTTGATAAGATAAAAAAAAAAAAGATAGGTATCTTGTCTCAGCTATGTTGTATTATTGTATTTATAGTGTTTACAAATAGATCAGTGTTGTAAAATGTTGTGCTGTAATTAGTGTTGTAGATATAGTGTTGTTGTATGGTGTAGCATAGTATTTATGAAAGTTCTGTTGTAGTTATAATGTATTATTGTATTTATAGTGTTTGCAAATAGATCAGTGTTGTAAAATGTTGTGTTGTAATTAGTGTTGTAGATATAGTGTTGTTGTATGGTGTAGCATAGTATTTATGAAAGTTCTGTTGTAGTTATAATGTATTATTGTATTTATAGAATAGTCATACAGTGCAGTGTTTTATGTTGTATTGTTTTTATAGTGTTGCTGTAGTTAAAATGTTGTATTTATAGTGTTGCTGTAGTTAAAATGTTGTATTTATAGTGTTGCGCTGTAGTTAAAATGTTGTATTTATAGTGTAGCTGTAGTTAAAATGTTGTATTTATAGTGTTGCGTTGTAGTTAAAATGTTGTATTTATAGTGTTGCACTGTAGTTAAAATGTTGTATTTATAGTGTTGCTGTAGTTAAAATGTTGTATTTATAGTGTTGCTGTAGTTAAAATGTTGTATTTATAGTGTTGCACTGTAGTTAAAATGTTGTATTTATAGTGTTGCGCTGTAGTTAAAATGCTGTATTTATAGTGTTGCTGTAGTTAAAATGTTGTATTTATAGTGTTGCTGTAGTTAAAATGTTGTATTTATAGTGTTGCTGTAGTTAAAATGTTGTATTTTTAGTGTTGCTGTAGTTAAAATGTTGTATTTATAGTGTTGTGCTGTAGTTAAAATGTTGTATTTATAGTGTTGCTGTAGTTAAAATGTTGTATTTATAGTGTTGCTGTAGTTAAAATGTTGTATTTATAGTGTTGTGCTGTAGTTAAAATGTTGTATTTATAGTGTTGCTGTAGTTAAAATGTTGTATTTATAGTGTTGCTGTAGTTAAAATGTTGTATTTATAGTGTTGCGCTGTAGTTAAAATCTTGTATTTATAGTGTTGCACTGTAGTTAAAATGTTGTATTTATAGTGTTGCTGTAGTTAAAATGTTGTATTTATAGTGTTGCTGTAGTTAAAATGTTGTATTTATAGTGTTGCTGTAGTTAAAATGTTGTATTTATAGTGTTGCTGTAGTTAAAATGTTGTATTTATAGTGTTGCTCTAGTTAAAATGTTGTATTTATAGTGTTGCTGTAGTTAAAATGTTGTATTTATAGTGTTGTTGTAGTTAAAATGTTGTATTTATAGTGTTGCTGTAGTTAAAATGTTGTATTTATAGTGTTGCTGTAGTTAAAATGTTGTATTTATAGTGTTGCTGTAGTTAAAATGTTGTATTTATAGTGTTGCTGTAGTTAAAATGTTGTATTTATAGTGTTGCTCTAGTTAAAATGTTGTATTTATAGTGTTGCTGTAGTTAAAATGTTGTATTTACAGTGTTGTTGTAGTTAAAATGTTGTATTTATAGTGTTTTATAGTGTAGCATATTAGTAATAAATATTGTGTTGTAGTTATTTTGTAGCATTGTATTTATAGTGTAGTGATATAGTGCAGTGTTGTATAATGTTGTAGTTATAGTATTGCAGTTATAGTGTTGTATTTATATTGTAGCATTGTATTTATAGTGTAGTGATATAGTGCAGTGTTGTATAATGTTGTAGTTATAGTATTGCAGTTATAGTGTTGTATTTATATTGTAGCATTGTATTTATAGTGTAGTGATATAGTGCAGTGTTGTATAATGTTGCAGTGTAGTTATAGTGTTGTATTTATAGTGTAGTGATATAGTGCAGTGTTGTATAATGTTGCAGTGTAGTTATAGTGTTGTATTTATAGTGTAGTGATATAGTGCAGTGTTGTATAATGTTGCAGTGTAGTTATAGTGTTGTATTTATAGTGTAGTGATATAGTGCAGTGTTGTATAATGTTGCAGTGTAGTTATAGTGTTGTATTTATAGTGTAGTGATATAGTGCAGTGTTGTATAATGTTGCAGTGTAGTTATAGTGTTGTATTTATAGTGTAGTGATATAGTGCAGTGTTGTATAATGTTGCAGTGTAGTTATAGTGTTGTATTTATAGTGTAGTGATATAGTGCAGTGTTGTATAATGTTGAAGTGTAGTTATAGTGTTGTATTTATAGTGTAGTGATATAGTGCAGTGTTGTATAATGTTGCAGTGTAGTCATAGTGTTGTATTTATAGTGTAGTGATATAGTGCAGTGTTGTATAATGTTGCAGTGTAGTCATAGTGTTGTATTTATAGTGTAGTGATATAGTGCAGTGTTGTATAATGTTACAGTGTAGTTATAGTGTTGTATTTATAGTGTAGTGATATAGTGCAGTGTTGTATAATGTTGCAGTGTAGTTATAGTGTTGTATTTATAGTGTAGTGATATAGTGCAGTGTTGTATAATGTTGCAGTGTAGTTATAGTGTTGTATTTATAGTGTAGTGATATAGTGCAGTGTTGTATAATGTTGCAGTGTAGTTATAGTGTTGTATTTATAGTGTAGTGATATAGTGCAGTGTTGTATAATGTTGCAGTGTAGTTATAGTGTTGTATTTATAGTGTAGTGATATAGTGCAGTGTTGTATAATGTTGCAGTGTAGTTATAGTGTTGTATTTATAGTGTAGTGATATAGTGCAGTGTTGTATAATGTTGCAGTGTAGTTATAGTGTTGTATTTATAGTGTAGTGATATAGTGCAGTGTTGTATAATGTTGCAGTGTAGTTATAGTGTTGTATTTATAGTGTAGTGATATAGTGCAGTGTTGTATAATGTTGCAGTGTAGTTATAGTGTTGTATTTATAGTGTAGTGATATAGTGCAGTGTTGTATAATGTTGCAGTGTAGGTATAGTGTTGTATTTATAGTGTAGTGATATAGTGCAGTGTTGTATAATGTTGCAGTGTAGTTATAGTGTTGTATTTATAGTGTAGTGATATAGTGCAGTGTTGTATAATGTTGCAGTGTAGTTATAGTGTTGTATTTATAGTGTAGTGATATAGTGCAGTGTTGTATAATGTTGCAGTGTAGTTATAGTGTTGTATTTATAGTGTAGTGATATAGTGCAGTGTTGTATAATGTTGAAGTGTAGTTATAGTGTTGTATTTATAGTGTAGTGATATAGTGCAGTGTTGTATAATGTTGCAGTGTAGTCATAGTGTTGTATTTATAGTGTAGTGATATAGTGCAGTGTTGTATAATGTTGCAGTGTAGTCATAGTGTTGTATTTATAGTGTAGTGATATAGTGCAGTGTTGTATAATGTTACAGTGTAGTTATAGTGTTGTATTTATAGTGTAGTGATATAGTGCAGTGTTGTATAATGTTGCAGTGTAGTTATAGTGTTGTATTTATAGTGTAGTGATATAGTGCAGTGTTGTATAATGTTGCAGTGTAGTTATAGTGTTGTATTTATAGTGTTGTATTTATAGTGTAGTGATATAGTGCAGTGTTGTATAATGTTGCAGTGTAGTTATAGTGTTGTATTTATAGTGTAGTGATATAGTGCAGTGTTGTATAATGTTGCAGTGTAGTTATAGTGTTGTATTTATAGTGTAGTGATATAGTGCAGTGTTGTATAATGTTGCAGTGTAGTTATAGTGTTGTATTTATAGTGTAGTGATATAGTGCAGTGTTGTATAATGTTGCAGTGTAGTTATAGTGTTGTATTTATAGTGTAGTGATATAGTGCAGTGTTGTATAATGTTGCAGTGTAGTTATAGTGTTGTATTTATAGTGTAGTGATATAGTGCAGTGTTGTATAATGTTGCAGTGTAGTTATAGTGTTGTATTTATAGTGTAGTGATATAGTGCAGTGTTGTATAATGTTGCAGTGTAGTTATAGTGTTGTATTTATAGTGTAGTGATATAGTGCAGTGTTGTATAATGTTGCAGTGTAGTTATAGTGTTGTATTTATAGTGTAGTGATATAGTGCAGTGTTGTATAATGTTGCAGTGTAGTTATAGTGTTGTATTTATAGTGTAGTGATATAGTGCAGTGTTGTATAATGTTGCAGTGTAGTTATAGTGTTGTATTTATAGTGTAGTGATATAGTGCAGTGTTGTATAATGTTGCAGTGTAGTTATAGTGTTGTATTTATAGTGTAGTGATATAGTGCAGTGTTGTATAATGTTGCAGTGTAGTTATAGTGTTGTATTTATAGTGTAGTGATATAGTGCAGTGTTGTATAATGTTGCAGTGTAGTTATAGTGTTGTATTTATAGTGTAGTGATATAGTGCAGTGTTGTATAATGTTGCAGTGTAGTTATAGTGTTGTATTTATAGTGTAGTGATATAGTGCAGTGTTGTATAATGTTGCAGTGTAGTTATAGTGTTGTATTTATAGTGTAGTGATATAGTGCAGTGTTGTATAATGTTGCAGTGTAGTTATAGTGTTGTATTTATAGTGTAGTGATATAGTGCAGTGTTGTATAATGTTGCAGTGTAGTTATAGTGTTGTATTTATAGTGTAGTGATATAGTGCAGTGTTGTATAATGTTGCAGTGTAGTTATAGTGTTGTATTTATAGTGTAGTGATATAGTGCAGTGTTGTATAATGTTGCAGTGTAGTTATAGTGTTGTATTTATAGTGTAGTGATATAGTGCAGTGTTGTATAATGTTGCAGTGTAGTTATAGTGTTGTATTTATAGTGTAGTGATATAGTGCAGTGTTGTATAATGTTGCAGTGTAGTTATAGTGTTGTATTTATAGTGTAGTGATATAGTGCAGTGTTGTATAATGTTGCAGTGTAGTTATAGTGTTGTATTTATAGTGTAGTGATATAGTGCAGTGTTGTATAATGTTGCAGTGTAGTTATAGTGTTGTATTTATAGTGTAGTGATATAGTGCAGTGTTGTATAATGTTGCAGTGTAGTTATAGTGTTGTATTTATAGTGTAGTGATATAGTGCAGTGTTGTATAATGTTGCAGTGTAGTTATAGTGTTGTATTTATAGTGTAGTGATATAGTGCAGTGTTGTATAATGTTGCAGTGTAGTTATAGTGTTGTATTTATAGTGTAGTGATATAGTGCAGTGTTGTATAATGTTGCAGTGTAGTTATAGTGTTGTATAATGTTGCAGTGTAGTTATAGTGTTGTATTTATAGTGTAGTGATATAGTGCAGTGTTGTATAATGTTGCAGTGTAGTTATAGTGTTGTATTTATAGTGTAGTGATATAGTGCAGTGTTGTATAATGTTGCAGTGTAGTTATAGTGTTGTATTTATAGTGTAGTGATATAGTGCAGTGTTGTATAATGTTGCAGTGTAGTTATAGTGTTGTATTTATAGTGTAGTGATATAGTGCAGTGTTGTATAATGTTGCAGTGTAGTTATAGTGTTGTATTTATAGTGTAGTGATATAGTGCAGTGTTGTATAATGTTGCAGTGTAGTTATAGTGTTGTATTTATAGTGTAGTGATATAGTGCAGTGTTGTATAATGTTGCAGTGTAGTTATAGTGTTGTATTTATAGTGTAGTGATATAGTGCAGTGTTGTATAATGTTGCAGTGTAGTTATAGTGTTGTATTTATAGTGTAGTGATATAGTGCAGTGTTGTATAATGTTGCAGTGTAGTTATAGTGTTGTATTTATAGTGTAGTGATATAGTGCAGTGTTGTATAATGTTGCAGTGTAGTTATAGTGTTGTATTTATAGTGTAGTGATATAGTGCAGTGTTGTATAATGTTGCAGTGTAGTTATAGTGTTGTATTTATAGTGTAGTGATATAGTGCAGTGTTGTATAATGTTGCAGTGTAGTTATAGTGTTGTATTTATAGTGTAGTGATATAGTGCAGTGTTGTATAATGTTGCAGTGTAGTTATAGTGTTGTATTTATAGTGTTGTGATATAGTGCAGTGTTGTATAATGTTGCAGTGTAGTTATAGTGTTGTATTTATAGTGTAGTGATATAGTGCAGTGTTGTATAATGTTGCAGTGTAGTTATAGTGTTGTATTTATAGTGTAGTGATATAGTGCAGTGTTGTATAATGTTGCAGTGTAGTTATAGTATTGTATTTATAGTGTAGTGATATAGTGCAGTGTTGTATAATGTTGCAGTGTAGTTATAGTGTTGTATTTATAGTGTAGTGATATAGTGCAGTGTTGTATAATGTTGCAGTGTGGCAATAATACTGTAATTATATTGTAGAATTTTATTTATAGTACAATGATATAGTACAATGTTTTACAATGTTGTAGGTATAGTGTTGTGATATAGTGCGGTGTTTTATAATGTTGTAGTTGTAATGAATTATTGTATTTATAGTGTAGTGATACAGTGCTGTGTTGTATAATGTGGTGTTGTAGTTATAGTGATGTGTTTTATTGCTGAGCACAGAGTTATAAATATTCTGTTGTAGTTATATTGTAGCAGTGTATTTATGGTGTAATGATATAGTGCAGTGTTTTATAATGTTGTTATATTGTTGCAGATATACCGATGTGATTCTTAATTGTTTTGGAAGAAAGATGTGCTGTTGTTGTATCACTCTTAGCAATATAATATTCTGTGTTCACAACGGGTTGGTTACCGTGCAGGACGATGAATCTCTGCGTAGTGTATTGTTGACTGGCAGTGTTAGTGATCTTTTCTGCCTTTATCCAGCAGTCAGTGATAAAGGGAAAAGGGTAATGTAGACTGGAGAAAACACTGTGTATATAACTTCACTCTTATGTTATTAAATGGTGATATGTAAGGACGTCACAAAGGAAACAGTTACGACGCCTCTCTTAATGCGTGTGTTGTGGTGTGAGAAGAAATGCAAAGGGCAGTCTTTGTTAGGTGGCTTTCTTTAGGACCTAGAACTCCAATATGTTCCTCTTCTATAAAGAACTTTATGGAAGGTTCTATGCTCTTTAAGAGTTGTGTAGAGTTGAGGCGTCTTGGGGTGATGACCAAGACATTGTTTAACCAAGTAACATTGTTTGGTTTTTATGGTGTCATTCTCCTCATCCAAGCGATAATGAGATTATATTTGATCCCTTTTAAGACATAACTAATAGTTTCAAAATATTTAAATCCTTCTCCTCCTACTTCGTAATCTTTGTATCTTCAAATCTATCCAGTTATAGGACAATTCACAAATCCTGAGAAGTTTAATATAAAACTCTTCTGATCGTTGATCTTGATCAAGCATCACTTGTATATTTGTATCCGGAGTTCGTGGATGAATTAAATTTGAGCTGACATTCCCATGAACATTGCTTCTGTGTTCAAATTTCCAGGTTCAGTCCCTCAGTATCTATAACTTAAGTGTACACTGCCTCTGGCGTCACAACTCCTGCGTTAATAACTTCCCTATCCATTACCCGTGGTCAACACATTTTAAGTACATAATGTATAAAACGTGAATACCCGAGTTTGGAAAATCTTCTAGCTATTGCGGAAGCGCGGAGAACGAGAGAGAGAGAGAGAGAGAGAGAGATATAGAGAGATAGAGAGAGAGATAGAGAGACAGAGAGAGAGAGAGAGAGAGAGAGAGAGAGAGAGAGAGAGAGAGAATGAATGAATTAGGTGGTGGGAAGAGAAACAGAAATGCAGCATCATTTATGGATAGTTTATTACGAGATATGAGAACTATAATGTCATCGCTGAAACAATTCACAAATAACCTACATAAGTAAGTCATAAGTAGTTCAAGTGTGAGAGTCAGAGAGCGAGGACTCGTTCCTACTGTCTCGCTGTCAGTGGACGGAGGATCGAGCCTCTACCAGGAATTGCACTCAGTGACCCACATGGATTTAGTGCTTAACATAAAGTAATTTAAAGTTTGTCTTTTCTGATGAAATACTCGTGAACACTGACAAACACAAAATTGTCCAAGATATATGTAAAAATCCGTGGTAGTAGGTTGGTAGACAGCAACCACCCAGGGAGGTACTACCGTCCTGTGGTAGTAGGTTGGTAGACAGCAACCACCCAGGGAGGTACTACCGTCCTGTAGTAGTAGGTTGGTAGACAGCAACCACCCAGGGAGGTACTACCGTCCTGTGGTAGTAGGTTGGTAGACAGCAACCACCCAGGGAGGTACTACCGTCCTGTGGTAGTAGGTTGGTAGACAGCAGCCACCCAGGGAGGTACTACCGTCCTGTGGTAGTAGGTTGGTAGACAGCAACCACCCAGGGAGGTACTACCCTCCTGTGGTAGTAGGTTGGTAGACAGCAACCACCCAGGGAGGTACTACCGTCCTGCCAAGTGAGTGCAAAAAGGAATCCTGTAATTGTTTTACGTGATGGTAGGATTGTTGGTGTCTTCTGTCTGTCTCATAAACATGCAAGATTACAGGTACGTCTTGCTACTTCTACTTACACTTAGGTCACACTACACATACATGTACAAGCGTATATATACACACCCCTCTGGGTTTTCTTCTATTTTCTTTCTAGTTCTAGTTCTTGTTTATTTCCTCTTATCTCCATGGAGAAGTGGAACAGAATTCTTCCTCCGTAAGCCATGCGTGTTGTAAGAGGCGACTAAAATGCCGGGAGCAAGGAGCTAGTAACCCCTTCTCCTGTATATATTACTAAATGTAAAAGGAGAAACTTTCGTTTTTCCTTTTGGGTCACCCCGCCTCGGTGGGTCACCCCGCCTCGGTGGGATACGGCCGGTGTGTTGTAAAAATAAGAGTGTTCATAGTGGATTAGTGAGAAGTGAGGGCAAGTGATGAGGAAGATGGCGATGAGGAAGGTGGTGATGAGGAAAGTGGCGATGAGGAAAGTGGTGATGAAAGTGGTGATGAGGAAGATTGTGATGAAGGTGGTGATGAGGAAGGTGGTGATGAGATGGCGACGAGGGAGATGGCGATGAGGAAGACTGTGATGAGGAAGGTGGCGATGAGGAAGGTGGTGATGAGGAAGGTGGCGATGAGGAAGATGGTGATGAGGAAGATAGTGATGAGGAAGGTGATGATGAGGAAGGTGGCGATGAGGAAAATGGCGATGAGGAAGATGGTGATGGTGATGATGAGGAAGGTGGTGATGAGGAAGGTGGCGATGAGGAAGGTGGCTATGAGGAAGGTGGCGATGAGGAAGATGGTGATGAGGAATACTGTGATGAGGAAGGTGGCGATGAGGAAGGTGGTGATGAGGAAGGTGGCGATGAGGAAGATGGTGATGAGGAAGATAGTGATGGGGAAGGTGATGAGGAAGGTGATTAGGAAGGTGGCGATAAGGAAAATGGCGATGAGGAAGATGGTGATGAAGGTGATGATGAGGAAGGTGGTGATGAGGAAGGTGGCGATAAGGAAAATGGCGATGAGGAAGATGGTGATGAAGGTGATGATGAGGAAGGTGGTGATGAGGAAGGTGGCGATGAGGAAGGTGGCGATGAGGAAGGTGGCGATGAGGAAGGTGGCGATGAGGAAGATGGTGATGAGGAAGATAGTGATGAGGAAGATAGTGATGAGGAAGGTGGCGATGAGGAAGGTGGCGATGAGGAAGGTGGCGATGAGGAGATAGTGATGAGGAAGGTGATGATGAGGAAGGTGGTGATGAGGAAGGTGGTGATGAGGAAGGTGGCGATGAGGAAGGTGGCGATGAGGAAGATGGTGATGAGGAAGATAGTGATGAGGAAGGTGATGATGAGGAAGGTGGTGATGAGGAAGGTGGTGATGAGGAAGGTGGCGATGAGGAAGATGGCGATGAGGAAGATGGCGATGAGGAAGATGGTGATGAGGAAGGTGACGATAAGGAATGTGGCCATGAGGAAGGTGGCTACCTTGACACTGACCACCACACTACCTTGATACTGACCACCATACTACCTTGATACTGACCACCATACTACCTTGACACTGACCACCACACTACCTTGACACTGACCACCATACTACCTTGACACTGACCACCACACTACCTTGACACTGACCACCACACTACCTTGACACTGACCACCATACTATCTTGACACTGACCACCACACTACCTTGACACTGACCACCATACTACCTTGACACTGACCACCACACTACCTTGACACTGACCACCATACTACCTTGATACTGACCACCATACTATCTTGACACTGACCACCACACTACCTTGACACTTACCACCACACTACCTTGACACTGACCACCATACTACCTTGATACTGACCACCATACTATCTTGACATTGACCACCACACTACCTTGACACTGACCACCATACTACCTTGACACTGACCACCACACTACCTTGACACTGACCACCATACTACCTTGATACTGACCACCATACTACCTTGATACTGACCACCACACTACCTTGACACTGACCACCATACTACCTTGACACTGACCACCACACTACCTTGACACTGACCACCATACTACCTTGACACTGACCACCATACTATCTTGACACTGACCACCACGCTACCTTGACACTGACCACCATACTACCTTGATACTGACCACCACACTTCCTTGACACTGACCACCACACTACCTTGACACTGACCACCACACTACCTTGACATTGACCACCACACTACCTTGACACTGACCACCACGCTACCTTGACACTGACCACCATACTACCTTGACACTGACCACCACACTACCTTGACACTGACCACCACGCTACTTTGACACTGACCACCATACTACCTTGACATTGACCACCATACTACCTTGACACTGACCACCACACTACCTTGACACTGACCACCACACTACCATGACACTGACCACCACGCTACCTTGACACTGACAACCATACTACCTTGACACTGACCACCATACTACCTTGACACTGAGCACCATACTACCTTGACACTGACCACCACGCTACCTTGACATTGACCACCACACTACCTTGACACTGACCACCACGCTACTTTGACACTGACCACCATACTACCTTGACACTGACCACCATACTACATTGACATTGACCACCACACTACCTTGACACTGACCACCACGCTACCTTGACACTGACCACCATATTACCTTGACACTGACCACCATACTACCTTGACACTGACCACCACGCTACTTTGACACTGACCACCATGCTACCTTGACACTGACCACCATACTACCTTGACACTGACCACCACACTACCTTGACACTGACCACCACGCTACCTTGACACTGACCACCATACTACCTTGACACTGACCACCACGCTACCTTGACACTGACCACCACACTACCTTGACATTGACCACCACACTACCTTGACACTGACCACCACGGTACCTTGACACTGACCACCATACTACCTTGACACTGACCACCACACTACCTTGACACTGACCACCATACTACCTTGACACTGACCACCACACTACCTTGACACTGACTACCACACTACCTTGACACTGACCACCATACTACCTTGACACTGACCACCATACTATATTGACACTGACCACCACGCTACCTTTACACTGACCACCATACTACCTTGACACTGACCACAACACTACCTTGACACTGACCACCACTCTACCTTGACACTGACCACCACACTACCTTGACACTGACCACCACACTACCTTGACACTGACCACCACACTACCTTGACACTGGCCACCACACTACCTTGACACTGACCACCACACTACCTTTACACTCACCACCACGCTACCTTGACACTGACCACCACGCTACCTTGACACTGACCACCATGCTACCTTGACACTGACCACCATACTTCCTTGACACTGACCACCACACTACCTTGACACTGACAACCACGCTACCTTGACACTGACCACCACACTACCTTGACACTGACCAACAAGCTACATTGACACTGACCACGACGCTACCTTGACACTGACCACCACACTATCTTGACCCTGACCACCACGCTACCTTGACACTGACCACCACGCTACCTTGACCCTGACCAACACACTATCTTGACACTGACCACCACGCTACCTTGTCACTGACCACCACGCTACCTTGACCCTGACCAACACACTACCTTGACACTGACCACCACGCTACCTTGACACTGACCAACAAGCTACATTGACACTGACTACCACGCTACCTTGACACTGACCACCACACTACCTTGACCCTGACCACCACGCTACCTTGACACTGATCACCACGATTCCTTGACACTGACCACCACGCTACCTTGACACTGACCACCACGCTACCTTGACCCTGACCACCACACTACCTTGACCCAGACCACCACACTACCTTGACACTGACCACCACGCTACCTTGACACTGACCACCACACTACCTTGACCCTGACCACCACGCTACCTTGACACTGACCACCACGCTACCTTGACACTGACCACAACGCTACCTTGACACTGACCACCACACTACCTTGACCCTGACCACCACGCTACCTTGACACTGACCACCACGCTACCTTGACACTGACCACCACGCTACCTTGACACTGACCACCACGCTACCTTGACCCTGACCAACACACTACCTTGACACTGACCACAACGCTGCCTTGACACTGACCACCACGCTACCTTGACATTGACCACCATGCATCCTTGACACTGACCACCACACTACCTTGACACTGACCACCACACTACCTTGACACTGACCACCACACTACCTTGACACTGACCACCACGCTACCTTGACACTGACCACCACGCTACCTTGAAACTGACCACCACACTACCTTGACACTGACCACCACGCTACCTTGGCACTGACCAACAAGCTACATTGACACTGACCACGACGTTACCTTGACACTGACCACCACACTACCTTGACCCTGACCACCACGCTACCTTGACACTGACCACCACGCTACCTTGACCCTGACCAACACACTTCCTTGACACTGACCACAACGCCGCCTTGACACTGACCACCATGCTACCTTGATACTAACCACCACGCTACCTTGATATTGACCACCATACAACCTTGACCCTGACCACCACACTACCTTGACACTGATCTCCACACTACCTTGACACTGACCACCATGCTACCTTGATACTAACCACCACACTACCTTGACACTGACCACCATGCTACCTTGATACTAACCACCACACTACCTTGACACTGACCACGATGCTACCTTGATACTAACCACCACGCTACCTTGACACTGACCACCATGCTACCTTGATACTAACCACCGCACTACCTTGACACTGACCACCACACTACCTTGACCCTGACCACCACGCTACCTTGACCCTGACCACCACACTACCTTGACAATGACCACCACTCTACCTTGACTCCGACCACTACACTACCTTGAAACTGACCACCATGCTACCTTGATACTAACCACCACTCTACCTTGACTCCGACCACTACACTACCTTGACACTGACCACCATGCTACCTTGATACTAACCACCACACTACCTTGACACTGACCACCACGCTACCTTGACACTGACCACCACGCTACCTTGATACTAACCACTACACTACCTTTACAATGACCACCACTCTACCTTGACTCCGACCACTACACTACCTTGAAACTGACCACCACACTACCTTGACACTCACCACGACGCTACCTTGACACTGACCACCACGCTATCTTGACTCCGACCACTACACTACCTTGACACTGACGCCAATAAACATTTGTGATCAGTAGGTTGGTTCATGACATCAATAAACACACTACTCAAGCATCGCTGTATGGTTATCATTGTGTCTAATTATTCTCGACTTATTGATAGGAATGTGTCACCGTAGACAACCTGGACACTGACCACCAGTCCCAGACTTGTGGGTGTGAATATCTGGTAGTTAATTTTAACCATCGTTCTCTTATTAACCTTACATAAAGAAAATATAAGAGCAGAATCAGTGGAAAAATGTTATTCGTGAACATAGCAAGTATTTTAGATTATTTTCGTATAAAAAAAAAGAGTTTTCCAGGTCACGTTACCCTGACAAGATGATCCAATACTTCATTACCTTCACTTGTACTACGTGACAAAATATTGCTTTTGACAGACACAAAGAAGTGAAGACATTCACCAACACCCATTACACAGATTACTGGCCAGTGGAGCTAAGTAACTGACCAGTTTAAGTGAAAATTTCTGTTATATTTATTTTATTTTATTCTTACCGAACCAACGTCCAGGTTGGTGGAATTACAGGAGAGGATAGACAAAAACTTGCGTCAGGAGGGGGACACAAAAATTAACATCAGAAGGGGACATACAAAAATTTACGATAGGAGGGGGATACAGAAGTTTGCGTTAGGAGGGTGACAGAAGAATCTGTGTCAGGAGGACACAGAAATTTGCGTCAGGGGTGGACACAGAAATTTGCGTTAGGGGTGGACACAGAAATTTGCGTCAGGGGTGGACACAGAAATTTGTGCTTTATCGAAATAAAAATTTTACACTGACGATGTGGGAATCTATCTGTCCACCTCCATGAAAACTGTAATAAACAATTTATTTTTTTATTTTTGTAAATCTTTGTTGCACCTCTGTGGCAGAGAAAGATATACAAGTGAACACACATACATTTTCCACACCCATTAATGTATCTCCATTCAAACACCATACATACATTGTGTACTATCACACACACACATATCAACTTTCTACACACTCTTGTATGTATACCGTCTCTCACACAGGTGTTTACCTGGAGTTTACCTGGAGAGAGTTTCGGGGGTCAACGCCCCCGCGGCCCGGTCTGTGAATAAAACTAAAGATTAATATATTTTAAGAAAATTGTAAATAAATAAGAATGAGAATGCATGTATACAATCCTTGGATGTGAGAATGACGTCAAGATAGGAGGAAGCACCTTCAGTACATCCTCCACATTAATTTGCTGGGTATATTAGCATTCACCTGTTGTACAGCTTGATATATTATCTATTATATAACATAGTAACTCGGGTAAAAGCTGGAAATTTAGTAGTGGTAGACGGAATAATATTAAAATGACAAAAAGTTAGAGTCTAAAACACTAGTTACGTTTTGTACTCAAGGATTGTCAGCGAGCGCGTGTAATTCCTGTTTTAGGGAAGCTAGGGACAAAAGAGTATAAAAATTATAGGAATTCCAGGAAATCTTATGAGCCGAACTATGATGGGCAAAAGAAAAATAAATTTAGGAAAGGAAATGGGTGTTTGGATCAACATAAATTAGCAAATTAGCGAGCAATATTTGTGTAAGTGAGACTCACGACACCCTGGATGCAACAATTCAAAACTGATCCACAACTTTGAGAGAAAAAAGTTCAGTAACGGATGACTAGGATGATGAATGGGTGACCAAGATGATGGGTGATGGGTGGGTGATGAGGGTGATGGACCTGTGATGAGGGTGATGGACTGTGACGAGGGCGATGAACGACTGACGATTGTGATGAACCTGTGAAGAGGGTGATGAACGATTGACGAGATTAATGAACTGGTAGTAAGGTTGGATTGGCAGTGAGGGTGATAGAGTGGTGGTGAGGGTGATGGACTGGTGGTGAGGGTGATGTACTGGTGGTGAGTGTGATGGACTGGTGGTGAGTGTGATGGACTGGTGGTGAGGGTGATGGACTGGTGGTGAGGGTGATGGACTGGTGGTGAGGGTGATGTACTGGTGGTGAGGGTGATGGACTGGTGGTGAGTGTGATGGACTGGTGGTGAGGGTGATGGACTGGTGGTGAGGGTGATGGACTGGTGGTGAGGGTGATGGACTGGTAGTGAGTGTGATGGACTGGTGGTGAGGGTGATGGACTGGTGGTGAGTGTGATGGACTGGTGGTGAGGGTGATGGACTGGTGGTGAGGGTGATGGACTGGTGGTGAGTGTGATGGACTGGTGGTGAGGGTGATGGACTGGTGGTGAGTGTGATGGACTGGTGGTGAGAGTGATGGACTGGTGGTGAGGGTGATGGACTGGTGGTGAGTGTGATGGACTGGTGGTGAGAGTGATGGACTGGTGGTGAGTGTGATGGACTGGTGGTGAGGGTGATGGACTGGTGGTGAGGGTGATGTACTGGTGGTGAGGGTGATGGACTGGTGGTGAGGGTGATGGACTGGTGGTGAGTGTGATGGACTGGTGGTGAGAGTGATGGACTGGTGGTGAGTGTGATGGACTGGTGGTGAGGGTGATGGACTGGTGGTGAGGGTGATGTACTGGTGGTGAGGGTGATGGACTGGTGGTGAGTGTGATGGACTGGTGGTGAGTGTGATGGACCGGTGGTGAGTGTGATGGACTGGTGGTGAGAGTGATGGACTGGTGGTGAGTGTGATGGACTGGTGGTGAGGGTGATGGACTGGTGGTGAGAGAGATGAACTGGTGGTGAGGGTGATGGACTGGTGGTGAGAGTGATGGACTGGTGGTGAGTGTGATGGACTGGTGGTGAGAGTGATGGACTGGTGGTGAGAGTGATGGACTGGTGGTGAGGGTGATGGACTGGTGGTGAGAGTGATGGACTGGTGGTGAGAGTGATGGACTGGTGGTGAGAGTGATGGACTGGTGGTGAGAGTGATGGACTGGTGGTGAGGGTGATGGACTGGTGGTGAGAGTGATGGACTGGTGGTGAGGGTGATAGACTGGTGGTGAGAGTGATGGACTGGTGGTGAGGGTGATGGACTGGTGGTGAGTGTGATGGACTGGTGGTGAGGGTGATAGACTGGTGGTGAGTGTGATGGACTGGTGGTGAGGGTGATGGACTGGTGGTGAGGGTGATGGACTGGTGGTGAGTGTGATGGACTGGTGGTGAGGGTGATGGACTGGTGGTGAGTGTGATGGACTGGTGGTGAGGGTGATAGACTGGTGGTGAGAGTGATGGACTGGTGGTGAGTGTGATGGACTGGTGGTGAGGGTGATGGACTGGTGGTGAGAGTGATGGACTGGTGGTGAGTGTGATGGACTGGTGGTGAGGGTGATGGACTGGTGGTGAGAGTGATGGACTGGTGGTGAGGGTGATGGACTGGTGGTGAGTGTGATGGACTGGTGGTGAGGGTGATGGACTGGTGGTGAGAGTGATGGACTGGTGGTGAGGGAGATGGACTGGTGGTGAGAGTGATGGACTGGTGGTGAGGGTGATGGACTGGTGGTGAGTGTGATGGACTGGTGGTGAGTGTGATGGACTGGTGGTGAGTGTGATGGACTGGTGGTGAGAGAGATGGACTGGTGGTGAGTGTGATGGACTGGTGGTGAGGGTGATAGACTGGTGGTGAGAGTGATGGACTGGTGGTGAGAGTGATGGACTGGTGGTGAGGGTGATAGACTGGTGGTGAGAGTGATGGACTGGTGGTGAGAGTGATGGACTGGTGGTGAGAGTGATGGACTGGTGGTGAGGGTGATAGACTGGTGGTGAGAGTGATGGACTGGTGGTGAGTGTGATGGACTGGTGGTGAGTGTGATGGACTGGTGGTGAGAGTGATGGACTGGTGGTGAGGGTGATGGACTGGTGGTGAGTGTGATGGACTGGTGGTGAGTGTGATGGACTGGTGGTGAGGGTGATGGACTGGTGGTGAGAGTGATGGACTGGTGGTGAGGGTGATGGACTGGTGGTGAGTGTGATGGACTGGTGGTGAGTGTGATGGACTGGTGGTGAGGGTGATGGACTGGTGGTGAGAGTGATGGACTGGTGGTGAGGGTGATGGACTGGTGGTGAGAGTGATGGACTGGTGGTGAGAGTGATGGACTGGTGGTGAGAGTGATGGACTGGTGGTGAGTGTGATGGACTGGTGGTGAGTGTGATGGACTTGTGGTGAGAGTGATGGACTGGTGGTGAGAGTGATGGACTGGTGGTGAGAGTGATGGACTGGTGGTGAGGGTGATGGACTTGTGGTGAGAGTGATGGACTGGTGGTGAGAGTGATGGACTGGTGGTGAGAGTGATGGACTGGTGGTGAGAGTGATGGACTGGTGGTGAGAATGATGGACTGGTGGTGAGGGTGATGGACTGGTGGTGAGTGTGATGGACTGGTGGTGAGGGTGATGGACTGGTGGTGAGTGTGATGGACTGGTGGTGAGGGTGATGGACTGGTGGTGAGGGTGATAGACTGGTGGTGAGAGTGATGGACTGGTGGTGACGAAGATGGACTGGTGGTGAGGGTGATGGACTGATGGTGAGAGTGATGGACTGGTGGTGAGGGTGATGGACTGGTGGTGAGAGTGATGGACTGGTGGTGAGGATAATGGACTGGTGGTGATGGTGGTGGACTGGTAGTGAGGGTGATGGACTGGTGGTGATGGTGATGGACTGGTAGTGAGGGTGATGGACTGGTGGTGATGGTGATGGACTGGTAGTGAGGGTGATGGACTGGTGGTGATGGTGGTGGACTGGTGGTGAGGGTGATGGACTGGTGGTGATGGTGGTGGACTGGTAGTGAGGGTGATGGACTGGTGGTGATGGTGGTGGACTGGTAGTGAGGGTGATGGACTGGTGGTGATGGTGGTGGACTGGTAGTGAGGGTGATGGACTGGTGGTGATGGTGGTGGACTGGTGGTGAGGGTGATGGACTGGTGGTGATGGTGGTGGACTGGTAGTGAGGGTGATGGACTGGTGGTGATGGTGGTGGACTGGTAGTGAGGGTGATGGACTGGTGGTGATGGTGGTGGACTGGTAGTGAGGGTGATGGACTGGTGGTGATGGTGGTGGACTGGTGGTGAGGGTGATGGACTGGTGGTGATGGTGGTGGACTGGTAGTGAGGGTGATGGACTGGTGGTGATGGTGGTGGACTGGTGGTGAGGGTGATGGACTGGTGGTGATGGTGGTGGACTGGTAGTGAGGGTGATGGACTGGTGGTGATGGTGGTGGACTGGTGGTGAGGGTGATGGACTGGTGGTGATGGTGGTGGACTGGTAGTGAGGGTGATGGACTGGTGGTGATGGTGGTGGACTGGTAGTGAGGGTGATGGACTGGTGGTGATGGTGGTGGACTGGTAGTGAGGGTGATGGACTGGTGGTGATGGTGGTGGACTGGTAGTGAGGGTGATGGACTGGTGGTGATGGTGGTGGACTGGTAGTGAGGGTGATGGACTGGTGGTGATGGTGGTGGACTGGTAGTGAGGGTGATGGACTGGTGGTGATGGTGGTGGACTGGTAGTGAGGGTGATGGACTGGTGGTGATGGTGGTGGACTGGTAGTGAGGGTGATGGACTGGTGGTGATGGTGGTGGACTGGTGGTGAGGGTGATGGACTGGTGGTGATGGTGGTGGACTGGTAGTGAGGGTGATGGACTGGTGGTGATGGTGGTGGACTGGTGGTGAGGGTGATGGACTGGTGGTGATGGTGGTGGACTGGTAGTGAGGGTGATGGACTGGTGGTGATGGTGGTGGACTGGTGGTGAGGGTGATGGACTGGTGGTGATGGTGGTGGACTGGTAGTGAGGGTGATGGACTGGTGGTGATGGTGGTGGACTGGTGGTGAGGGTGATGGACTGGTTCGACCTGTTCAGGAAGTTCGGTTTGTTCTGTAAGTTCTGCTTGTTCAGCAAGTTCGAATTGTTCAGCAAGTTCCGCTTGTTCAGCAAGTTCGACCTGTTCAGCAAGACGGCTTGTTCAGGAAGTTCGGTTTGTTCTGTAAGTTCGGCTTGTTTAGCAAGTTCGACTTGCTCAGCAAGTTCGACTTGTTCAGCAAGTTCGGCTTGTTCTTCAAGTTCGACTTGTTCAGCAAGTTCGGCTTGCTCTGCAAGTTCGACTTGTTCAGCAAGTTCGGCTTGTTCAGCAAGTTCGACTTGCTCAGAAAGTTCGGCTTGATCAGCAAGTTCGTCTTCAGCAAGTTCAACTTGTTCAGCATGTTCGGCTTCAGCAAGTTCGACTTGTTCAGTAAGTTCGACTTGTTCAGCAAGTTCGACTAGTTCAGCAAGTTCGGCTTGTTCAGCAAGTTCGGTTGTTCAGCAAGTTCGACTTGTTCAGCAAGTTCGACCTGTTCAGCAAGTTCGGCTTGTTCAGCAAGTTCGTCTGTTCAGCAAGTTCGGCTGTTCAGCAAGTTCGGCTTGTTCAGGAAGTTCGACTTGTTCAGCAAGTTCGGCTGTTCAGCAAGTTCGACTTGTTCATCAAGTTCGACTTGTTCAGCAAGTTCGGCTGTTCAGCAAGTTCGACTTGTTCAGCAAGTTCGGCTTGTTCAGCAAGTTCGACTTGTTCAGCAAGTTCGACTTGTTCAGCAAGTTCGACTTGTTCAGCAAGTTCGGCTGCTCAACAAGTGCCTAGTAGGTAAAACTTGTTATTTTGGCTTAAATAGCAACGCTCTTCTTGCCGAATAAGGCAACTGAAAATTTGTGTATGCAATAATTTCCCAAAAATCATTCTGAACCTAATGAAAAAAAATATGTTACAGTGTGTTTGTTTATTATTAAGTTATTGTAAACTTATCTATAATATATTTAGTTGGTTTAGGCTAAATTAAATTACCTAACCTTATTACATATCTTTGAACAAATAAGAGAAAATTTTATAAAGGACTTAATTTTAAATGAGTTGTTGCTAAGTGACAAGTTCGGTACGACACACACACACACCTATATATATATATATATAATATATATATATATATATATATATATATGTATATATATATATATATATATATATATATATATATATATATATATATATATATATATATATATATATATATATATATATATATATATTATATATGAGCACAACAGCGCCACTCTCACATCAGCAAAGAAAGTGATAGGATGGATAATGAGAACTTTCAAAACAAGAGATGACAAACCAATGATGATCGTTTTTTAAATCACTTGTTCTCTCTAGGCTGGAATATTGCTGTACATTAACATCTCCATTCAAGACAGGTGAAATCATAGAATGTACAGAGAACCTTTACTGCACATATAACTTCAGTCAAACACCTTAACTACTGGAAACGCTTGGAAGTACTTGACTTGTACTCACTAGAGAGCAGGCGAGAGAGATGCATCATAATCTATACCTGGAAAATCGTAGGACTGGTCCCTAATATGCACACAGAAATCACTCCCTACGAAAGCAAAAGACTTGGCAGGCGATGCAACATATCCCCAGTGAAAAGTAGGAGCGTCACTGGTACACTAAGAGAAAACACAATAAGTGTCCGGGGCCCAAGACTGTTCAACAGCCTCCCACCAGCCCTAAGGGGAATTACCAATAGACTCCTGGCTATCTTCAAAAAGTAGCTAGACCGATTTCTAAAGTCAGTGCCGGATCAGTCGGGCTTGTGGTTCGTACACTGGACTACGTGCGGCCAGCAGTAACAGCCTAATTGATCAAGCCCTGATCCACCGGGAGGCCTGGTCATGGACCGGGCCGCGGGGGCGTTGATCCCCGGAATACACTCCAGGTAGACTCCGAGTATCAGGTAGGCTGCTTTGTTAAACAGGCTGTATCATCAAACAGGCTGTATCATCAAATAGGCTGTATCATCAAATAGGCTGTATCATTAAACAGGCTGTATCATCAAACAGACTGCATCATCAAACAGGCTGTATCATCAAACAGGCTGTATCATCAAACAGGCTGCATCATCAAACAGGCTGTATCATCAAACAGGCTGTATCATCAAACAGGCTGTATCATCAAACAGGCTGTATCATCAAACAGGCTGTATCATCAAACAGGCTGTATCATCAAACAGGCTGTATCGTCAAGTAGTCGAGGCCACCAAACAGGCTTCCCTGAAGAGGCTGTACAAGCAGAAAGTCTGAACCAGTAATCATTACTACTAACTAGGCTACATAAGCAAAAAAGCCGTACCATTAAACAGAGCGTACCAAAAATAGACTGTACCAGTCACAAACAGATCTGTTTGTTACTTGATAAAGCCCACTGTGTGGGCGAAACGTTGTCAATAAAGGATCACATTACTGTGCCGGTATTTTATACCATTTATTTCCATGTTACATTATTAAATTGGTTCTGTCGTCAATTAGAAACATGACTCTTCACTTAACTATCTCATCCAATTTCGTTCGTTTCGAAAGTACTGAAGACTTAATATCTCTTGTGTGGCCATAATGAAGAACCCGACAGACCAATTGTAAAGTCAACGGAGCTACAGGTTATAGCAACCAATGGCAACTTTATGATGTTGCCATAGTTATCAGGGCTTTGTGTCTGATTTGTTTAAAATGTCAAAGTCTGACTTTGCAGTCGGAGGGGAAAATTATTTTGATCGAATCCAGTACTGGACTTGATATATATATACACTCAGTGGCCACTTTATTAGATACAACTTCTTTAACCCTACACCAGCCTGAGTTCTTTGTGATATGGATTTAACAAGGTGTTGGAGACATCCCTTAGACATTCTGTTCTCTGTTGACATAATCGTATCACGCAGTTGCTGCATATTTGTCAGCTGAACATTGTTGCTGCGAATATTCCGTTCCACCACGTTACAAAAGTTTACGCCAAATTCTGACTCTACCATCTGCATTTTGCAGCAAAAATTGCAATTTGTCAGAGCAGGAAATATTTTTCCAATCGTCAGCTTTTCAACTTCAGTGAGCCTGTGCCCACTGTAACCACAGTTTCCTGTTCTATAGCCACAGTTTCCTGTTCTCAGCTTCAGTATGTATTATGTACTCACCTACATGTTGCTGCAGGGGCCGATTAAGAGCTCCTTGTCCCACCTCTTTGCTTGTCGCTACTAGGTCCACTCTCTCTTCCGCCTCCAAGATCCTCATCTTACCTCTTTTTAAAGCTGTCTGTGGATCCTTCCTCCACTACTTCAGTCTTCAGAGTCTTCCACTTCCAGACAACCCTAATTCTAAAACAAAAATAGCTCACCTGAGTTTTCAACATCGTGTTGTGTTCTCTTGTTCCTTTATCCCAACTCCGAAACATACTACTCCTGTTGACCTTGTCAATTCCGTTCAGTAATTTGTCTGTTGTTATCATATCACCCCTGGCCCTCCTGTCCTTCAGTGTTCTGTTCACCTTTCTACACTGGACATATCCACAAGCTTTGGGATTAGTCTTGCTGCAAACCTCCGTACTTTCTCAAGTTTCCTGACGTCCTTGACCAAGTGTAGATTCCATACTCGTGCTGTGTACTCCAGTAAGAGCCTGACGTAAACGGTGTACAGTGTCATGAATGACTCCTTACTGAGATGCCGAAAGGATATTCTAAAGTTTGCCAGACGTGTACATGCTGCAGCAGTTAGTTGGTTGATTTGCTCTTCAGGGGATGTGTTCGGTATGATGCTCCCCCGAGCTTGTACTCCGTCTGCGACTTTCTTTGTCCATTCTTAGGCTTCAAAACTTTGCACATTGTGAGCTTGAACGCCAGGAGCCTTTTGTCGGACCAGGCTAGAATCCTGTCAAAATCCCTTTCTAGTCTTTCTTGATCCTCGTTCGCTTGTATTTTACTCATGAGTTTCACGTCGTCTGCGAAGAATTATACTGACTATCCCATAACTCATTCAAGAAACAGCACCGGCTCTACTACTGACCCTTCTGGAACTTTACTCAACACTTAGATCCATTACACCTCATCACACACCATACTTCGTCGTTTCCTTCTTGTCAGGTATTTCCTGACACACGACAGCTTTGTCATGTATGACACTATTCTTTCCTAGGTGCCCCACCACTCTTCTGATAATTTTCCCCATGACTTTATTTACTATACATGAAAACAGTCCTGGCTGTGAACCATTTGAAGAGTAAAACTACGCTACTCTGCGCTCTTTTAGTAACCTTCCACGTTACCTGCTCTACCAGAAGATACAAAATAATGATGGTTTTACATATATGTGAGTGACACTGGTCTGTCGTTTTGCGCTGCTTGTCCATTTCCTTTCTTAAAAATGGGAATACATTCGATGTCTTTCAAACCACTGGTAGTTGCCTGGTTTCGATAGATTTGTTGTAGATTGTTGCTAGCGGCACACACAGTGTTGTGTTCCCTCTCGCAAGACCATTAGAGGTATGTTATCTGGGCCCCTCGCCTTCAAGGTAACTAGTTCAAATAGGAGTTTCCTCACCTCCTAGGCTGTGTGTAGTGTGTCCAGCACCTCCTACGCTGTGTGTGGAGTGTTCCGTACCTCCTAGGTTGTGTGTAGTGTGTCCAGCACCTCCTAGATCGTGTGTCGTGTGTCCAGCACCTCCTAGGCCGTGTGTAGTGTGTCCAGCACCTCCTAGGCTGCGTGTAGTGTGTCCAGCACCTCCTAGGTTGTGTGTAGTGTGTCCAGCACCTCCTAGGTCGTGTGTAGTGTGTCCAGCACCTCCTAGGTTGTGTGTAGTGTGCCCAGCCCCTCCTCGGTCGTGTGTAGTGTGTCCAGCACCTCCTAGGTCGTGTGTAGTGTGTCCAGCACCTCCTCGGTCGTGTGTAGTGTGTCCAGCACCTCCTAGGTCGTGTGTAGTGTGTCCAGCACCTCCTAGGTCGTGTGTAATGTGTCCAGCACCTCCTAGGCTGTGTGTAGTGTGTCCAGCACCTCCTAGGCTGTGTGTAGTGTGTCCAGCACCTCCTGGGCTGTGTGTGGTGTGTCCCGTGCCTCCTAGGTTGTGTGTAATGTGTCCAGCACCTGCTAGGCCGTGTGTAGTGTATCCAGCACCTCCTAAGCCGTGTGTAGTGTGTCCAGCACCTCCTAGGCCGTGTGTAGTGTGTCCAGCACCTTCTAGGCTGTGTGTAGTGTGTCCAGCACCTCCTAGGCTGTGTGTAGTGTGTCCAGCACCTCGAAGGCTGTGTGTAGTGTGTCCAGCACCTCCTAGACTGTGTGTAGTGTGTTCAGCACCTCCTAGACTGTGTGTAGTGTGTTCAGCACCTCCTAGACTGTGTGTAGTGTGTTCAGCACCTCCTAGACTGTGTGTAGTGTGTTCAGCACCTCCTAGACTGTGTGTAGTGTGTTCAGCACCTCCTAGACTGTGTGTATTGTGTCCAGCACCTCCCAGACTGTGTGTAGTGTGTCCAGCACCTCCTAGACTGTGTGTAGTGTGTCCAGAACCTCCAAGACTGTGTGTAGTGTGTCCAGCACCTCCCAGACTGTGTGTAGTGTGTCCAGCACCTCCCAGACTGTGTGTAGTGTGTCCAGCACCTCCTAGGCCGTGTGTAGTGTGTCCAGCACCTCCTAGGCCGTGTGTAGTGTGTCCAGCACTTCCCAGACTGTGTGTAGTGTGTCCAGCACCTCCTAGGCCGTGTGTAGTGTGTCCAGCACCTCCCAGACTGTGTGTAGTGTGCCCAGCACCTCCTAGGCCGTGTGTAGTGTGTCCAGCACCTCCTAGGCCGTGTGTAGTGTGTCCAGCACCTCCCAGACTGTGTATAGTGTGTCCAGCACCTCCCAGACTGTGTGTAGTGTGTCCAGCATCTCCCAGACTGTGTGTAGTGTGTCCAGCACCTCCCAGACTGTGTGTAGTGTGTCCAGCACCTCCCAGACTGTGTGTAGTGTGTCCAGCACCTCCCAGACTGTGTGTAGTGTGTCCAGCATCTCCCAGACTGTGTGTAGTGTGTCCAGCACCTCCTAGACTGTGTGTAGTGTGTCCAGCACCTCCTAGGCCGTGTGTAGTGTGTCCAGCACCTCCTAGACTGTGTGTAGTGTGTCCAGCACCTCCCAGACTGTGTGTAGTGTGTCCAGCACCTCCTAGACTGTGTGTAGTGTGTCCAGCACCTCCCAGACTGTGTGTAGTGTGTCCAGCACCTCCAAGACTGTGTGTAGTGTGTCCAGCAACTCCTAGGCCGTGTGTAGTGTGTCCAGCACCTCCCAGACTGTGTGTAGTGTGTCCAGCACCTCCTAGACTGTGTGTAGTGTGTCCAGCACCTCCTAGACTGTGTGTAGTGTGTCCAGCACCTCTTAGACTGTGTGTAGTGTGTCCAGCACCTCCTAGACTGTGTGCAGTGTGTCCAGCACCTCCTAGACTGTGTGTAGTGTGTCCAGCACCTCCCAGACTGTGTGTAGTGTGTCCAGCACCTCCCAGACTGTGTGTAGTGTGTCCAGCACCTCCCAGACTGTGTGTAGTGTGTCCAGCACCTTCCAGACTGTGTGTAGTGTGTCCAGCACCTCCCAGACTGTGTGTAGTGTGTCCAGCACCTCCCAGACTTTGTGTAGTGTGTCCAGCACCTCCCAGACAGTGTGTAGTGTGTCCAGCACCTCCCAGACTGTGTGTAGTGTGTCCAGCACCTCCCAGACTGTGTGTAGTGTGTCCAGCACCTCCCAGACTGTGTGTAGTGTGTTCAGCACCTCCTAGACTGTGTGTAGTGTGTCCAGCACCTCCCAGACTGTGTGTAGTGTGTCAATCACCTCCCAGACTGTGTGTAGTGTGTCCAGCACCTCCCAGACTGTGTGTAGTGTGTCCAGCACCTCCTAGACTGTGTGTAGTGTGTCCAGCACCTCCTAGACTGTGTGTAGTGTGTCCAGCACCTCCCAGACTGTGTGTAGTGTGTCCAGCACCTCCCAGACTGTGTGTAGTGTGTCCAGCACCTCCCAGACTGTGTGTAGTGTGTCCAGCACCTCCCAGACTGTGTGTAGTGTGTCCAGCACCTCCCAGACTGTGTGTAGTGTGTCCAGCACCTCCTAGGCCGTGTGTAGTGTGTCCAGCACCTCCCAGACTGTGTGTAATGTGTCCAGCACCTCCTAGGCCGTGTGTAGTGTGTCCAGCACCTCCCAGACTGTGTGTAGTGTGTCCAGCACCTCCTAGGCCGTGTGTAGTGTGTCCAGCACCTCCCAGACTGTGTGTAGTGTGTCCAGCACCTCCTAGGCCGTGTGTAGTGTGTCCAGCACCTCCCAGACTGTGTGTAGTGTGTCCAGCACCTCCTAGGCCGTGTGTAGTGTGTCCAGCACCTCCCAGACTGTGTGTAGTGTGTCCAGCACCTCCTAGGCCGTGTGTAGTGTGTCCAGCACCTCCCAGACTGTGTGTAGTGTGTCCAGCACCTCCTAGGCAGTGTGTAGTGTGTCCAGCACCTCCCAGACTGTGTGTAGTGTGTCCAGCACCTCCTAGGCCGTGTGTAGTGTGTCCAGCACCTCCCAGACTGTGTGTAGTGTGTCCAGCACCTCCTAGACTGTGTGTAGTGTGTCCAGCACCTCCCAGACTGTGTGTAGTGTGTCCAGCACCTCCTAGACTGTGTGTAGTGTGTCCAGCACCTCCCAGACTGTGTGTAGTGTGTCCAGCACCTCCCAGACTGTGTGTAGTGTGTCCAGCACCTCCCAGACTGTGTGTAGTGTGTCCAGCACCTCCCAGACTGTGTGTAGTGTGTCCAGCACCTCCCAGACTGTGTGTAGTGTGTCCAGCACCTCCCAGACTGTGTGTAGTGTGTCCAGCACCTCCCAGACTGTGTGTAGTGTGTCCAGCACCTCCCAGACTGTGTGTAGTGTGTCCAGCACCTCCCAGACTGTGTGTAGTGTGTCCAGCACCTCCCAGACTGTGTGTAGTGTGTCCAGCACCTCCCAGACTGTGTGTAGTGTGTCCAGCACCTCCCAGACTGTGTGTAGTGTGTCCAGCACCTCCCAGACTGTGTGTAGTGTGTCCAGCACCTCCCAGACTGTGTGTAGTGTGTCCAGCACCTCCCAGACTGTGTGTAGTGTGTCCAGCACCTCCCAGACTGTGTGTAGTGTGTCCAGCACCTCCCAGACTGTGTGTAGTGTGTCCAGCACCTCCCAGACTGTGTGTAGTGTGTCCAGCACCTCCCAGACTGTGTGTAGTGTGTCCAGCACCTCCCAGACTGTGTGTAGTGTGTCCAGCACCTCCCAGACTGTGTGTAGTGTGTCCAGCACCTCCCAGACTGTGTGTAGTGTGTCCAGCACCTCCCAGACTGTGTGTAGTGTGTCCAGCACCTCCCAGACTGTGTGTAGTGTGTCCAGCACCTCCCAGACTGTGTGTAGTGTGTCCAGCACCTCCCAGACTGTGTGTAGTGTGTCCAGCACCTCCCAGACTGTGTGTAGTGTGTCCAGCACCTCCCAGACTGTGTGTAGTGTGTCCAGCACCTCCCAGACTGTGTGTAGTGTGTCCAGCACCTCCCAGACTGTGTGTAGTGTGTCCAGCACCTCCCAGACTGTGTGTAGTGTATCCAGCACCTCCCAGACTGTGTGTAGTGTGTCCAGCACCTCCCAGACTGTGTGTAGTGTGTCCAGCACCTCCCAGACTGTGTGTAGTGTGTCCAGCACCTCCCAGACTGTGTGTAGTGTGTCCAGCACCTCCCAGACTGTGTGTAGTGTGTCCAGCACCTCCCAGACTGTGTGTAGTGTGTCCAGCACCTCCCAGACTGTGTGTAGTGTGTCCAGCACCTCCCAGACTGTGTGTAGTGTGTCCAGTACCTCCCAGACTGTGTGTAGTGTGTCCAGTACCTCCCAGACTGTGTGTAGTGTGTCCAGTACCTCCCAGACTGTGTGTAGTGTGTCCAGCACCTCCCAGACTGTGTGTAGTGTGTCCAGCACCTCCCAGACTGTGTGTAGTGTGTCCAGCACCTCCCAGACTGTGTGTAGTGTGTCCAGCACCTCCCAGACTGTGTGTAGTGTGTCCAGTACCTCCCAGACTGTGTGTAGTGTGTCCAGTACCTCCCAGACTGTGTGTAGTGTGTCCAGCACCTCCCAGACTGTGTGTAGTGTGTCCAGCACCTCCCAGACTGTGTGTAGTGTGTCCAGCACCTCCCAGACTGTGTGTAGTGTGTCCAGCACCTCCCAGACTGTGTGTAGTGTGTCCAGCACCTCCCAGACTGTGTGTAGTGTGTCCAGTACCTCCCAGACTGTGTGTAGTGTGTCCAGCTCCTCCCAGACTGTGTGTAGTGTGTCCAGCACCTCCCAGACTGTGTGTAGTGTGTCCAGCACCTCCCAGACTGTGTGTAGTGTGTCCAGCACCTCCCAGACTGTGTGTAGTGTGTCCAGCACCTCCCAGACTGTGTGTAGTGTGTCCAGCACCTCCCAGACTGTGTGTAGTGTGTCCAGCACCTCCCAGACTGTGTGTAGTGTGTCCAGCACCTCCCAGACTGTGTGTAGTGTGTCCAGCACCTCCCAGACTGTGTGTAGTGTGTCCAGCACCTCCCAGACTGTGTGTAGTGTGTCCAGCACCTCCCAGACTGTGTGTAGTGTGTCCAGTACCTCCCAGACTGTGTGTAGTGTGTCCAGCACCTCCCAGACTGTGTGTAGTGTGTCCAGCACCTCCCAGACTGTGTGTAGTGTGTCCAGCACCTCCCAGACTGTGTGTAGTGTGTCCAGCACCTCCCAGACTGTGTGTAGTGTATCCAGCACCTCCCAGACTGTGTGTAGTGTGTCCAGCACCTCCCAGACTGTGTGTAGTGTGTCCAGCACCTCCCAGACTGTGTGTAGTGTGTCCAGCACCTCCCAGACTGTGTGTAGTGTGTCCAGCACCTCCCAGACTGTGTGTAGTGTGTCCAGTACCTCCCAGACTGTGTGTAGTGTGTCCAGCACCTCCCAGACTGTGTGTAGTGTGTCCAGTACCTCCCAGACTGTGTGTAGTGTGTCCAGCACCTCCCAGACTGTGTGTAGTGTGTCTAGCACCTCCCAGACTGTGTGTAGTGTGTCCAGCACCTCCCAGACTGTGTGTAGTGTGTCTAGCACCTCCCAGACTGTGTGTAGTGTGTCCAGTACCTCCCAGACTGTGTGTAGTGTGTCCAGTACCTCCCAGACTGTGTGTAGTGTGTCCAGCACCTCCCAGACTGTGTGTAGTGTGTCCAGTACCTCCCAGACTGTGTGTAGTGTGTCCAGCACCTCCCAGACTGTGTGTAGTGTGTCCAGCACCTCCCAGACTGTGTGTAGTGTGTCCAGCACCTCCCAGACTGTGTGTAGTGTGTCCAGCACCTCCCAGACTGTGTGTAGTGTGTCCAGCACCTCCCAGACTGTGTGTAGTGTGTCCAGTACCTCCCAGACTGTGTGTAGTGTGTCCAGCACCTCCCAGACTGTGTGTAGTGTGTCCAGCACCTCCCAGACTGTGTGTAGTGTGTCCAGTACCTCCCAGACTGTGTGTAGTGTGTCCAGCACCTCCCAGACTGTGTGTAGTGTGTCCAGCACCTCCCAGACTGTGTGTAGTGTGTCCAGTACCTCCCAGACTGTGTGTAGTGTGTCCAGTACCTCCCAGACTGTGTGTAGTGTGTCCAGTACCTCCCAGACTGTGTGTAGTGTGTCCAGCACCTCCCAGACTGTGTGTAGTTTTCCAGTACCTCCCAGACTGTGTGTAGTGTGTCCAGCACCTCCCAGACTGTGTGTAGTGTGTCCAGCACCTCCCAGACTGTGTGTAGTGTGTCCAGCACCTCCCAGACTGTGTGTAGTGTGTCCAGTACCTCCCAGACTGTGTGTAGTGTGTCCAGTACCTCCCAGACTGTGTGTAGTGTGTCCAGTACCTCCCAGACTGTGTGTAGTGTGTCCAGCACCTCCCAGACTGTGTGTAGTGTGTCCAGTACCTCCCAGACTGTGTGTAGTGTGTCCAGTACCTCCCAGACTGTGTGTAGTGTGTCCAGCACCTCCCAGACTGTGTGTAGTGTGTCCAGCACCTCCCAGACTGTGTGTAGTGTGTCCAGTACCTCCCAGACTGTGTGTAGTGTGTCCAGCACCTCCCAGACTGTGTGTAGTGTGTCCAGCACCTCCCAGACTGTGTGTAGTGTGTCCAGTACTTGCTGGTGTATTTTACTGCCTCGGTTTGAAGGAAGAATTTTTGTTTCCTCCGAGAATACCTCCATAAATTTCCTGAAGTATGTATGTGTGTATATATGTATGTACGTACGTACGTATGTGTGTATGTATATGTATGTACTTATGTTTGTATGTGTCGAGGCTTACGAGATACAATGGTTACATTATTAGGTTATTGTGGATGTGAAAGGTGTGACTGATTTAACACAACACTATCCCTCCAACATTATAAAACACTGCACTATATCATTACACTGTAAATACAGTGCTACATTATTACTACAGCACTATAACTACAATGCAACATTATAATGCACTACATTATCACAACAACATAAATACAAAGTTACATTACAATGTAACACTATAACTACAACATTATAAAACACTGCACTATATCATTACACCATAAATACACTGCTACAATATAACTACAACAGAACACTTATAACTATTATGCTAAGTAATAAAACATATCACTATAATTACACCACATTATAAAACACAGCACTGTATCACTACACTATAAATACAATAATTCATAATAACTACATTATAAAACACTGCACTATATCATTACACCATAAATACACTGCTACAATATAAATACAACAGAATATTTATAACTCTGTGCTCAGCAATAAAACACATCACTATAACTACAACACCACATTATACAACACAGCACTGTATCACTACACTACAAATACAATAATTCATTACAACTACAACATTATAAAACACTGCACTGTATCACTACACTATAAATACAATAATTCATTACAACTACAACATTATAAAACACCGCACTATATCACAACACTATACCTACAACATTGTAAAACATTGTACTATATCATTGTACTATAAATAAAATTCTACAATATAATTACAGTATTATTGCCACACTGCAACATTATACAACACTGCACTATATCACTACACTATAAATACAACACTATAACTACACTGCAACATTATACAACACTGCACTATATCACTACACTATAAATACAACACTATAACTACACTGCAACATTATACAACACTGCACTATATCACTACACTATAAATACAACACTATAACTACACTGCAACATTATACAACACTGCACTATATCACTACACTATAAATACAACACTATAACTACACTGCAACATACAACACTGCACTATATCACTACACTATAAATACAACACTATAACTACACTGCAACATTATACAACACTGCACTATATCACTACACTATAAATACAACACTATAACTACACTGCAACATTATACAACACTGCACTATATCACTACACTATAAATACAACACTATAACTACACTGCAACATTATACAACACTGCACTATATCACTACACTATAAATACAACACTATAACTACACTGCAACATTATACAACACTGCACTATATCACTACACTATAAATACAACACTATAACTACACTGCAACATTATACAACACTGCACTATATCACTACACTATAAATACAACACTATAACTACACTGCAACATTATACAACACTGCACTATATCACTACACTATAAATACAACACTATAACTACACTGCAACATTATACAACACTGCACTATATCACTACACTATAAATACAACACTATAACTACACTGCAACATTATACAACACTGCACTATATCACTACACTATAAATACAACACTATAACTACACTGCAACATTATACAACACTGCACTATATCACTACACTATAAATACAACACTATAACTACACTGCAACATTATACAACACTGCACTATATCACTACACTATAAATACAACACTATAACTACACTGCAACATTATACAACACTGCACTATATCACTACACTATAAATACAACACTATAACTACACTGCAACATTATACAACACTGCACTATATCACTACACTATAAATACAACACTATAACTACACTGCAACATTATACAACACTGCACTATATCACTACACTATAAATACAACACTATAACTACACTGCAACATTATACAACACTGCACTATATCACTACACTATAAATACAACACTATAACTACACTGCAACATTATACAACACTTCACTATATCACTACACTATAAATACAACACTATAACTACACTGCAACATTATACAACACTGCACTATATCACTACACTATAAATACAACACTATAACTACACTGCAACATTATACAACACTGCACTATATCACTACACTATAAATACAACACTATAACTACACTGCAACATTATACAACACTGCACTATATCACTACACTATAAATACAACACTATAACTACACTGCAACATTATACAACACTGCACTATATCACTACACTATAAATACAACACTATAACTACACTGCAACATTATACAACACTGCACTATATCACTACACTATAAATACAACACTATAACTACACTGCAACATTATACAACACTGCACTATATCACTACACTATAAATACAACACTATAACTACACTGCAACATTATACAACACTTCACTATATCACTACACTATAAATACAATGCTACAATATAAATACAACACTATAACTACACTGCAACATTATACAACACTGCACTATATCACTACACTATAAATACAATGCTACAATATAAATACAACACTATAACTACACTGCAACATTATACAACACTGCACTATATCACTACACTATAAATACAACACTATAACTACACTGCAACATTATACAACACTGCACTATATCACTACACTATAAATACAACACTATAACTACACTGCAACATTATACAACACTGCACTATATCACTACACTATAAATACAACACTATAACTACACTGCAACATTATACAACACTTCACTATATCACTACACTATAAATACAATGCTACAATATAAATACAACACTATAACTACACTGCAACATTATACAACACTGCACTATATCACTACACTATAAATACAATGCTACAATATAAATACAACACTATAACTACACTGCAACATTATACAACACTGCACTATATCACTACACTATAAATACAACACTATAACTACACTGCAACATTATACAACACTGCACTATATCACTACACTATAAATACAACACTATAACTACACTGCAACATTATACAACACTGCACTATATCACTACACTATAAATACAACACTATAACTACACTGCAACATTATACAACACTGCACTATATCACTACACTATAAATACAACACTATAACTACACTGCAACATTATACAACACTGCACTATATCACTACACTATAAATACAACACTATAACTACACTGCAACATTATACAACACTGCACTATATCACTACACTATAAATACAACACTATAACTACACTGCAACATTATACAACACTGCACTATATCACTACACTATAAATACAACACTATAACTACACTGCAACATTATACAACACTTCACTATATCACTACACTATAAATACAATGCTACAATATAAATACAACACTATAACTACACTGCAACATTATACAACACTGCACTATATCACTACACTATAAATACAATGCTACAATATAAATACAACACTATAACTACACTGCAACATTATACAACACTGCACTATATCACTACACTATAAATACAACACTATAACTACACTGCAACATTATACAACACTATAACTACACTGCAACATTATACAACACTGCACTATATCACTACACTATAAATACAACACTATAACTACACTGCAACATTATACAACACTGCACTATATCACTACACTATAAATACAACACTATAACTACACTGCAACATTATACAACAATGCACTATATCACTACACTATAAATACAACACTATAACTACACCGCAACATTATACAACACTGCACTATATCACAACACTATAAATACAATGCTACAATATAAATACAACACTATAACTGCAATACTATAACTACAACATTATACAACACTGCACTATATCACTACACTATAAATACAACACTATAACTACACTGCAACATTATACAACACTTCACTATATCACTACACTATAAATACAATGCTACAATATAAATACAACACTATAACTACACTGCAACATTATACAACACTGCACTATATCACTACACTATAAATACAATGCTACAATATAAATACAACACTATAACTACACTGCAACATTATACAACACTCCACTATATCACTACACTATAAATACAACACTATAACTACACTGCAACATTATACAACACTGCACTATATCACTACACTATAAATACAACACTATAACTGCACTGCAACATTATACAACACTCCACTATATCACTACACTATAAATACAACACTATAACTACACTGCAACATTATACAACACTGCACTATATCACTACACTATAAATACAACACTATAACTACACTGCAACATTATACAACACTGCACTATATCACTACACTATAAATACAACACTATAACTACACTGCAACATTATACAACACTGCACTATATCACTACACTATAAATACAACACTATAACTACACTGGAACATTATACAACACTGCACTATATCACTACACTATAAATACAACACTATAACTACACTGCAACATTATAAAACACTGCACTATATCACTACACTATAAATACAACACTCTAACTACACTGCAACATTATACAACACTGCACTATATCACTACACTATAAATACAACACTATAACTACACTGCAACATTATACAACACTGCACTATATCACTACACTATAAATACAACACTATAACTACACTGCAACATTATACAACACTGCACTATATCACTACACTATAAATACAACACTATAACTACACTGCAACATTATACAACACTGCACTATATCACTACACTATAAATACAACACTATAACTACACTGCAACATTATACAACACTGCACTATATCACTACACTATAAATACAACACTATAACTACACTGCAACATTATACAACACTTCACTATATCACTACACTATAAATACAATGCTACAATATAACTACAACACAATATTTATTACTAATATGCTACACAATAAAACACTATAAATACAACATTTTAACTACAGCAACACTATAAATACAACATTTTAACTACAGCAACACTATAAATACATCATTTTAACTACAGCAACACTATAAATACAACATTTTAACTACAGCAACACTATAAATACAACATTTTAACTACAGCACAACACTATAAATACAACATTTTAACTACAGCGCAACACTATAAATACAACATTTTAACTACAGCACAACACTATAAATACAACATTTTAACTACAGCACAACACTATAAATACAACATTTTAACTACAGCAACACTATAAATACAACATTTTAACTACAGCGCAACACTATAAATACAACATTTTAACTACAACACAACACTATAATACAACATTTTAACTACAGCGCAACACTATAAATACAACATTTTAACTACAGTGCAACACTATAAATACAACATTTTAACTACAGTGCAACACTATAAATACAACATTTTAACTACAGCGCAACACTATAAATACAACATTTTAACTACAGCAACACTATAAATACAACATTTTAACTACAGCGCAACACTATAAATACAACATTTTAACTACAGCGCAACACTATAAATACAACATTTTAACTACAGCAACACTATAAATACAACATTTTAACTACAGCGCAACACTATAAATACAACATTTTAACTACAGCGCAACACTATAAATACAACATTTTAACTACAGCAACACTATAAATACAACATTTTAACTACAGCGCAACACTATAAATACAACATTTTAACTACAGTGCAACACATTAAATACAACATTTTAACTACAGCAACACTATAAATACAACATTTTAACTACAGCACAACACTGTAAATACAACATTTTAACTACAGCAACACTATAAATACAACATTTAAACTACAGCACAACACTATAAATACAACATTTTAACTACAGCGCAACACTATAAATACAACATTTTAACTACAGCGCAACACATTAAATACAACATTTTAACTACAGCAACACTATAAATACAACATTTTAACTACAGCAACACTATAAATACAACATTTTAACTACAGCAACACTATAAATACAACATTTTAACTACAGCAACACTATAAATACAACATTTTAACTACAACACAACACTATAATACAACATTTTAACTACAGCAACACTATAAATACAACATTTTAACTACAGCAACACTATAAATACAACATTTTAACTACAGCAACACTATAAATACAACATTTTAACTACAACACAACACTATAAATACAACATTTTAACTACAGCAACACTATAAATACAACATTTTAACTACAGCAACACTATAAATACAACATTTTAACTACAGCAACACTATAAATACAACATTTTAACTACAGCGCAACACTATAAATACAAAATTTTAAATTCAGCAACACTATAAATACAACATTTTAAATACAGCGCAACACTGTAAATACAACATTTTAAATACAGCAACACTATTTATACAACATTTTAAATACAGCACAACACTATAAATACAACATTTTAAATACAGCAACACTATAAATACAACATTTTAACTACAGCGCAACACTATAAATACAACATTTTAACTACAGCGCAACACTATAAATACAACATTTTAACTACAGCAACACTATAAATACAACATTTTAACTACAGCAACACTATAAATACAACATTTTAACTACAGCAACACTATAAATACAACATTTTAACTACAGCAACACTATAAATACAACATTTTAACTACAGCGCAACACTATAAATACAACATTTTAACTACAGCGCAACACTATAAATACAACATTTTAACTACAGCAACACTATAAAAACAATACAACATAAAACACTGCACTGTGTGACTATTCTATAAATACAATAATACATTATAACTACAACATAACTTTCATAAATACTATGCTACACCATACAACAACACTATATCTACAACACTAGTTACAACACAACATTTTACAACACTGATCTATTTGTAAACACTATAAATACAATAATACAACATAGCTGAAACAAGATACCTATCTTTTTTTTTTCATCTTATCAACATTATTATTATTATTATTATTATTATTATTATTATTATTATTATTATTATTATTATTATTATTATTATTATTAATTATATACAAGTATACTAAACTAACTATATTATTTAATTAGAATATTTTAAGTAAAGTGTCAATATCACATTACAATTAATGTTATTATTCTTAAACATTACTGCCACAAAGTTAAAATAATGACAGCTTTTATCTTGGCGGTTATTTGTTTTATAACAATATCATGTAACTTGATGATGGCGGGCTACAAAACTGACCTAATTCATTCCCATGTAAAGGTCCTTCAGGAACAATGGGAAAGATTGCGAGGGAAAAGTAAGAAAAATACTTTTAACCTCTGTTTGGAGGCCGAGAGTTCAAATTATTTTACTCTTTATTAACTGTGGGGATATGTCCCGTTTATGGTGAGTGACGAGTATATTAAGCAGGTAGACGATTCTAAGATAAATATCATGACTTAGCTCATAAAATAGGTGGGTGAAGAGCCTGCAGCGGTGCCAGAATTGGGTATGTTTACGTGGGGATTCGTAATCAGGTTTGTAGTATTGTCGGTATTAGCGTGGAACTTTTACCGGGGATACTTCCGGAACATTGTCGCCACGGTAAATGCTGATAAACACACCGATAGCAAAGAATGCATAAAAACTCTTGAATTTGGCGTGAGCTCAGAAATCTTAGGATCTGATGTTAGTGTGCGCCCCCCAGTGGTCCTAGAACCTATCGTCATCGTCCGCAATAAGTTTCTAGAACCTGACGTAAGTGGGCGCACAGAAGTCCAAGAATCTGACGTAAGTGGGCGCACAGAAGTCCAAGAACCTGAGGTCAGTGTGCGCACAGAAGTCCACGAACCTGATGTTAGTGTGCACACAGAAGTCCACGAACCTGACGTCAGTGTGAGTACAGATTTAGATTTAGAACCTCAGGACAACAATGAGGTGGCAGTAAGCACAGGACAGGATGACGATGGAGTATTCCTGACGTAATATAAATGGGGTGACATTGAGGTTAAACCCTGGAAACATCCGATATTACATAAATTTGGATAACCGTGGATACTTCAGAGGTTAGGGTGGTTCTCAACCTCCTAACCAACCCGGAGTGGTACATATGGTAAGAATAAATTCCCCATCACCATACAGAAGCAGCCGTTGAGCGACGAAGAGATCAGAATGTTATGGAAACTACGACAATGTAATATCCCAGGTGTACCATTTATAATGGGAAAAGTAGTAGCGGAAGATGGTTTTCCAGAGGCTGTTTTATTTCATAATTATAAAGGTAAACCTTTCAGTAAGTTAAAATGGTCTTTATCTTATAGATGGCATTGTGTTGAGGCAATACGTTAGGCGTGCCTAACATTGGGTGCCATGCATGAAAATAATGTAATTCATGGCTCCGTTAATTAATCTAATGTTATCATATCAACAGATCAAGATAATGTTGAAACAACGCTGATAGATTATAGTCGATGTGTTGAAATTGGGCCAGAACCGCAACAGGACATAGAAAAAGATATAAAGCCCTTAGCTAACATGTTTAATTTAATATTCTTGGGCGAGAAAAGAATGATTGAAGCAATGAATAGGATAAAAACAACACTTGATCAGCATATTCTCACAGCTTATGTTATGGCCAAAATAATTGAAGAATTTTAAACCCAAGTGGAAACTGATCAAGCTAAAAAGTTATAACACAAAATAAAATATAATTTCAAAAGAATTTGTCCATATAACCCGAAGGAAGAACTTAATGTGGCAGGTTCCTCCACACCCACATAAAAGTCAAAATCTAGTTTGGCAGAATTTTTCACATCCACACTTGGAGAAAACTCTGACGAGGCTCAGTCATTGGCACCCACCTCTGGCGAGGCTCAGTCATTGGCACCCACCTCTGGCGAGGCTCAGTCATTGGCACACACCTCTGGCAAGGCTCAGTGATTGGCACCCACCTCTGGCGAGGCTCAGTCATTGGCACACACATCTGGAAAAAAATCTGGTGTGGCTGGACTAATGTTGTAAGGTGGTCAAAATATGGTGTGACACCAGGAACTTCTGGATGCAGAGAATATGGTGTCGCCGGACTGGACATCCACACCTGGACAACTCACACCATCACCAGGTGTGTGTGAATGTATGTCACCATCACCAGGTGTGAGTTTATGTAACCACAGTAGCGCGCAGATTATTATTATTATAATCAAGGGGGAAGCGCTAAACCCGGAGGATTATACAGCGCCTGGGGGGGGGGGATATGTGGAAGGCATTCAGGCTTAATTCGGGGAACTGGAGCACAGATCCAATTCCCTAAATCAAGAGCCCCTCACCAACATCAAGGAACCTTCCTTGAGGGGAGTAGCGCGCAGAGGTCTGGTGATGCTCGGGAGCAACTCCTTGATAGTATGCCCCAAAGACTCAAATATAAGGCCTAGTATTGAGAAATATTATGAGAAAGGTAGATATTCTGAATATGTAAAGTTCTTCTCCCCATATGATACCTCCTGTCAGAAAACACTTGAACAACTTCACTTTTTAAATCAGCTGTGAAAAATTCTTTTTCAATGCTTATTAAAGCAAGGTTGGTCAGTCCTGATCCTAAAGATGCTATGGAGTCTTGACAGCAGTATGGGAGGGATGTCTTTTCCATCATTTCTCTCTCTTTCTTTTTTTTTTTTTTATTCGCCGGTATTCTCCCGGCCCGGGTCTTTTCCAAGTAGTGGTTACCTGGCCTTGGCTTCCTATCTGGGGAGTGTCTGGAGACCTATTTTCTCTGGACATGAAGGGTACACTATGTTAAGGGAATAAAGGGCTAACCACTGCTTCTGTAGTGCGGTTAGCCTCCAAAAATTTATTTATCACCGCTGAAATTTCAAAATCACTATCTTATTTCCCTCTCTAATTGAATGCCCCCCAATTGGTTGCCGGGGGACACCGCCCCTTCGTCCCCCCCCTGCACTCCATGTCACTACCATCAGGTGTGTCACCATTACGAAGTGCCGGTATTCTCCCGGCCCGGGTCTTATCAACATTATTATTATTATTATTATTATTATTATTATTATTATTTATATAGAAGTATACTAAACTAACTATATTATTTAATTAGAATATTTTAAGTAAAGTGTCAATATCATATTACAATTAATGTTATTATTCTTAAACATTACTGCCACAAAGTTAAAATAATGACAGCTTTTATCTTGGCGGTTATTTGTTTTATAACAATATCATGTAACTTGATGATGGCGGGCTACAAAACTGACCTAATTCATTCCCATGTAAAGGTCCTTCAGGAACAATGGGAAAGATTGCGAGAGAAAAGTAAGAAAAATACTTTTAACCTCTGTTTGGAGGCCGAGAGTTCAAATTATTTTACTCTTTATTAACTGTGGGGATATGTCCCGTTTATGGTGAGTGACGAGTATATTAAGCAGGTAGACGATTCTAAGATAAATATCATGACTTAGCTCATAAAATAGGTGGGTGAAGAGCCTGCAGCGGTGCCAGAATTGGGTATGTTTACGTGGGGATTCGTAATCAGGTTTGTAGTATTGTCGGTATTAGCGTGGAACCTTTACCGGGGATACTTCCGGAACATTGTCGCCACGGTAAATGCTGATAAACACTCCGATAGCAAAGAATGCATAAAAACTCTTGAATTTGGCGTGAGCTCAGAAATCTTAGGATCTGATGTTAGTGTGCGCCCCCCAGTGGTCCTAGAACCTATCGTCATCGTCCGCAATAAGTTTCTAGAACCTGACGTAAGTGGGCGCACAGAAGTCCAAGAATCTGACGTAAGTGGGCGCACAGAAGTCCAAGAACCTGACGTCAGTGTGCGCACAGAAGTCCACGAACCTGATGTTAGTGTGCACACAGAAGTCCACGAACCTGACGTCAGTGTGAGTACAGATTTAGATTTAGAACCTCAGGACAACAATGAGGTGGCAGTAAGCACAGGACAGGATGACGATGGAGTATTCCTGACGTAATATAAATGGGGTGACATTGAGGTTAAACCCTGGAAATATCCGATATTACATAAATTTGGATAACCGTGGATACTTCAGAGGTTAGGGTGGTTCTCAACCTCCTAACCAACCCGGAGTGGTACATATGGTAAGAATAAATTCCCCATCACCATACAGAAGCAGCCGTTGAGCGACGAAGAGATCAGAATGTTATGGAAACTACGACAATGTAATATCCCAGGTGTACCATTTATAATGGGAAAAGTAGTAGCGGAAGATGGTTTTCCAGAGGCTGTTTTATTTCATAATTATAAAGGTAAACCTTTCAGTAAGTTAAAATGGTCTTTATCTTATAGATGGCATTGTGTTGAGGCAATACGTTAGGCGTGCCTAACATTGGGTGCCATGCATGAAAATAATGTAATTCATGGCTCCGTTAATTAATCTAATGTTATCATATCAACAGATCAAGATAATGTTGAAACAACGCTGATAGATTATAGTCGATGTGTTGAAATTGGGCCAGAACAGCAACAGGACATAGAAAAAGATATAAAGCCCTTAGCTAACATGTTTAATTTAATATTCTTGGGCGAGAAAAGAATGATTGAAGCAATGAATAGGATAAAAACAACACTTGATCAGCATATTCTCACAGCTTATGTTATGGCCAAAATAATTGAAGAATTTTAAACCCAAGTGGAAACTGATCAAGCTAAAAAGTTATAACACAAAATAAAATATAATTTCAAAAGAATTTGTCCATATAACCCGAAGGAAGAACTTAATGTGGCAGGTTCCTCCACACCCACATAAAAGTCAAAATCTAGTTTGGCAGAATTTTTCACATCCACACTTGGAGAAAACTCTGACGAGGCTCAGTCATTGGCACCCACCTCTGGCGAGGCTCAGTCATTGGCACCCACCTCTGGCGAGGCTCAGTCATTGGCACACACCTCTGGCGAAGCTCAGTGATTGGCACCCACCTCTGGCGAGGCTCAGTCATTGGCACACACCTCTGGCGAGGCTCAGTCATTGGCACATACCTCAGGAAAAAAACCTGGTGTGGCTGGACTAATGTTGATAGGTGGTCAAAATATGGTGTGACACCAGGAACTTCTGGATGCAGAGAATATGGTGTCGCCGGACTGGACATCCACACCTGGACAACTCACACCATTACCAGGTGTGTGTGAATGTATGTCACCATCACCAGGTGTGAGTTTATGTAACCACAGTAGCGCGCAGAGGTCTGGTGATGCTCGGGAGCAACTCCTTGATAGTATGCCCCAAAGACTCAAATATAAGGCCTAGTATTGAGAAATATTATGAGAAAGGTAGATATTCTGAATATGTAAAGTTCTTCTCCCCATATGATACCTCCTGTCAGAAAACACTTGAACAACTTCACTTTTTAAATCAGCTGTGAAAAATTCTTTTTCAATGCTTGTTAAAGCAATGTTGGTCAGTCCTGATCCTAAAGATGCTATGGAGTCTTGACAGCAGTATGGGAGGGATGTCTTTTCCATCATTTCTCTCTCTTTTTTTTTTTTTTTTTTTTATTCGCCGGTATTCTCCCGGCCCGGGTCTTTTCCAAGTAGTGGTTACCCGGTCTTGGCTCCCTATCTGGGGAGTGTCTGGAGACCTATTTTCTCTGGACATGAAGGGTACACTATGTTAAGGGAATAAAGGGCTAACTACTGCTTCTGTAGTGCGGTTAGCCTCCAAAAATTTATTCATCACCGCTGAAATTTCAAAATCACTATCTTATTTCCCTCTCTAATTGGATGCCCCCCAATTGGTTGCCTTGGGTCACCGCCCCTTCGCCCCCCCCCTGCACTCCATGTCACTACCATCAGGTGTGTCACCATTACGAAGTGCATGTACGTTATCATCACGATGTGTCATCATTACTAGGACTGTGTTACCACCATTGTGTACTCACCTAGTTGTGGCTGCAGGGGTCGAGTTTCAGCTCCTGGCTCCGCCTCTTCAATGGTCCATCATTACGCAGCGCGTTTATTTTGCAGGCAGCAGAGTTGTGTTCTGAGCAATTATGTTGTTTAGAAAGAGACGCCGGTGTTTTTTTGTAGCAGTTATAAGTTGTATATAAGTTACTATTAATATAGATATATTTTTATATAGGTGAGTTTTTGTCCTTCCTTCCTAATAATAATTAATATTGTTTAATATATGAGTACATGCTGGTCCAAGGTTTGCTGTGCTTTCAGAGTAATTTTATAACCCTTAGACAGCAGTGTGAGCAGCCTTTAGGAGTCAGGAACATTCTATTTAAGTTACGACATCAAAGTCGTAACATCCACACAGACTATTCCACTTCCTGACAGCTCTGTGACTGAAGAAATATTTCCTAACATCCCTGTGATTCATCTGAGTTTTAAACTTCCAATTGTGACCCCTTGTTGTTGTGTCCCATCTCGGGAACATCTTGTCTCTGTCCATCTTGTCAATTCCTCTCAGTATTTTATGTTATCATATCACCCCTATCTCTCCTGTCCTCCAGTGTCGTCAGGTCAATTTCCCTTAATCTCTCCTCGTAGGACATGCCCCTTAGCTCCGGGACTAGTCTTTTTGCAAACCTTTACACTTTCTCTAATTTTCTTAGATGATTCCCTGTTATACCTGCGTGGTCTTCTAGCTTATGCACTAATCTCTTGTGTGGAACTGTGTCAAAAGCCATCTTACAGTCCAAGAAAACGCAATCTACCCTCCCCTCTATCTTGTCTTTCTGCTGTCACCCTCTCATAGAACCCCCATTAGGTTTGTGACACAGAATTTCCCGTCCGTGAAACCGTGGTGGTTGTCGTTGATAAGCTCATTCCTTTCTAGGTGCTCCACCACTCTTCTGATAATCATCTCCATGACTTTGCTTACTAAATATGTTAGTGGCACTGGTCTGCAGTTTACTGCTTCGTGTCTGTCTCCTTTTTTAAAAATTGGGACTACATTTACTGTCTTCCCTACCTCGGGTAGTCGCCCTGTTTCTATGGATGTGTTGAATATTGTTGTTAGTGGTACACATAGCACCTCTGCTCCCTCTCTCAGGACCCATGGAGAGACGTTATCCGGCCCCATCGTCTTTGAGGTATCTAGCTCGCTTACCAGCCTCTTCACTTCTTCCTCGGTTGTATGTATTGTGTCCAACACTTGATGTCTCCTCTGTGAACACTTCTTTGAATCTTGTGTGTGTGTGTGTGTGTGTGTGTGTGTGTGTCATCATCACGAGGTGTGTGTGCGTCACCATTACCAGTTTTACTCACCTAACTCATTCACCTAATTGTGGTTGCAGTGGTCGATTCATAGCTCCTGGCCCCGCTTCTTCACTGGTTGCTATTAGGTACTCTCTCCCTACTCCATGAGCTTCATCATACCTCATCTTAAAACTATGTATGGATCCTGCCTCCACTACATCGCTTTCCAGACTATTCCACTTCCTGACAAGTCTATGACTGAAGAAATACATCCTAACATCCCTCTGACTCATCTGAGTCTCCAGCATCCAACTGTGACCCCTTGTTGCTGTGTCCCGTATGTGGAACATCCGGCCGTTGTCTACCTTGTCAACTCCTCTCAGTATTTTATATGAAGTTATCATGTGCCCCTATCCCTCTTGTCCTCCAGTGTCGTTAGCTCGATTTCCCTTAACCTTTCTTTGTAGGATATTCCCCTTAGCTCGGGGACTAGTCTTGTTGGAAACCTATGCACTGTATCTAATTTCTTGACGTGTTTGGCCAGGTGAGAGTTCCAAATTGGTGCTGCATACTCCAATGTGTGCCTGACGTACAGGGTGTACAGAATCTTGGACGACTCCTTACAGATATCGGATGCGGCAGCAGTCAGATTTGCGTAGGTATGCTGCAGCAATTATCTGGGTAATATGCGCCTCAGAAGATGTGCTCGGTATTATACTCGAAGATCCTTTTCCTTGAGTGTGTGTGTGTGTGTGTGTGTGTGTGTGTGTGTGTGTGTGTGTGTGTGTGTGTGTGTGTGTGTGTGTGTGTGTGTGTGTGTACTCACCTATTTGTGGTTGCAAGGGTCGATTCATAGCTCCTGGCCCCGCCTCTTCACTGATTGCTACTGGGTCCTCTCTCTCACTGCTCCATGAGCTTTATCAAACCTCCACTACGTCACTTTCTAGGCCATTCCACTTCCTGACAACACTATGACTGAAGAAATACTTCCTAGCATCCCTTTGACACACAGGAGTCTTCAACTTCCAATTGTGACCCCTTGTTTCTGTGTCCCAACTCTGGGCCATCCTGTCTTTGTTCACCCTGTCAATTCCTCGTTATCATGTCTCCGCTGACCCTCCTGTCCTCCAGTGTCGTCAGGCCAATTTCCCTTAACCTTTCTTCGCAGGACATTCCCCTTAGCTCTGGGACTAGTCTCGTTGCAAATCTTTGCACTTTCTCTAATTTCTTGACTTGCTTGACCAGATGTGGATTCCAAACTGGTGCTGCATACTCCAGTATGGGCCTGGCGTATATGGTGTACAGAGTCTTGAACTATTTCCTTACTGAGGTATCGGAACGCTCTTCTTAGGTTTGCCAGACGCCCGTATGCTGCAGCAGTTATCTGGTTGATGTGCGCCTCAGGAGATGTGCTCGGTATTATACTCACCACAAGATCTTCTTCCTTTAGTGAGGTTTGCAGTCTTTGGCCACCTAGACTACACTTTGTCTGTGGTCTTCTTTGCCCTTTCCCGATCTTCATGACTTTGCATTTTGGGGGGTTAAATAAATAACTAAATAAATAACGGGGTTAAATTCAAGGAGCCAGCTGCTGGTCCAGGCTTGTAGCCTGTCCAGGTCTCTTTGTAGTCCTGCCTGATCCTTGGCCGATTTAATTCTCCTCATTAACTTCACATCTGCAAACAAGGACACTTCTGAGTCTATTCCTTTCGTTATGTCATTCACATATACCACAAACAGCACAGGTTCTAGGACTGACCACTGTGGAACCCCGCTCGCCACAGGCGCCCACTCTGACACCACGCCACGTACCATGACTCGTTGTTGCCTCCCTGTCAGATATTCTCTGATACATTGCAGTGCTTTTCCTGTTATGCATGCCTGATTCTCTAGCTTTTGCATTAATGTCTTGTGAAGAAATGTGCTGAAGGCCTTCTTGCAGTCCAAGAAAATGCAGTCTATCTACCCCTCTCTCTCGTGTCTTACTTCTGTTACCTTGTTATAAAACTCCAGTAGGCTTGTGACACAGGATTTTTCCTAACCTGAAACCGTGCTGGTTGTCGTTTATAAGCTTTTGTCGTTCTAAGTGCTCTACCACTCTCCTCCTGATGACCTTTTCAATGACTTTACATACTTTACACGTCAGTGACACAGGTCTGTAGTTCAATGCCTCGTGTCTGTCTCCTTCCTTAAAAATTAGGACTACATTTACCTCAGGTAGTTGCCCAGTTTCAAAGGATGTGTTGAAGATTTTTGTTAGTGGCACACACAGCCTCTCTGCCCCCTCTCTAAGGACCCACAGAGAGATGCTGTCTGGTCCCACCACCTTTGAGGTATCAAGTTCACATAGCTTCTTCACCTCCTCCTCGGTTGTGTGTATTTCATCCAGCACTTGTTGGTGTACCTCCCTATTCTGAATTCCTAGAGTCCTTCCTGTCTCCACTGTAAATACTTCTTTAAATCACATGTTGAGCTCCTCACAAACCTCATCCTGATAATCTGGTCCTTGACTGTTGTTTTCCTCTTGATGTGGCTTCACAACAGCTTTGGGTCAGACTTGACCTTCGATGCTATGTCATTTTCGTATTGTAGCTGTGCCTCCCTTCTTATTTGTGCATATTCGTTTCTGGCTCTTCGACTTATCTCTTTATTTTCCTGGGTTCTTTGTCTTCTGTACCTTTTCCATTCTCTAGCACACTTAGTTTTCGCCTCCCTACACCTTTGGGTGAACCAAGGACTCGTTCTGGTCTTCCCATTATTTCTGTTTCCGTAGGGAACAAACCTCTCCTCTGCCTCCTTGCATTTTGTTGTCACACAGTCCATCATTTCTCCTACTGGTTTTCCAGCCAATTCTCTTTCCCACTGAACGTCTTGCAGAAAGTTCCTGATGCCTGTGTAGTCCCCCCTTTTTGTAGTTTGGTTTTTCCATCCTATCCCTGCTACCCTCTCCAAGCGTTGCTGAACTATGTAATCAAAGCGCTGAACCACATGATCACTTGCTCCATGGGGCCTTTCGTTCGTGATATCGTCGATGTCCGAACTACTCAAGGTGAATACTAGGTCCAGTCTTGCTGGATCTTCCTTGCACCTCTCTCTGGTAGTGTCTCTAACAAGTTGATGCATGAGGTTTTCCAGTACCACATCCATCATCTTAGCTCTCCATGTTTCGGGACCCCATGGGGCTCCAGGTTTTCCTAGTCAATCTCTTTGGGATTGAAATCACCCATAACTACTAATTTTGCTCTCCCCATGTGAGCTCTTCCGGCCACCTCGGCTAGTGTGTCTACCATTGCTTTGTTGCTCTCGTCGTATTCTTTTCTTAGCCTCCTGCAGTTCTGTAGCGGGTTGTACATTACTGCAATTATCACCTCATGGCCCTCACACAGGATTGTTCATACTATGTAGTCCCTTTCGCCCATTCCATCCATTCCTTCCATTTTCTCGAATCTGTACTGTTTTTTAATGAGAAGTGCGACTCCTCCTCCCCCTCTTCTTCCTCTGTCTTTCCTGAGGATTTGATATTCAAGTGGAAAGATTGCATCTGTTATCATTCTGGTGAGTTTTGTTTCTGTGAATGCTATTATGTCTGGGGATGTCTCCTTGATTCTTTCATGCCACTCCTCACACTTACTTGCTATTCCGTCTGCATTTGTATACCAAACCTTCAGCTTCTTTTCTAAAGCTGTGGTCTCGGTGGTTGCAGCGAAGGTGGAGTTTGAAATAAGGCAGGTGGGAGCAACGAGATATATCACTATTTGATGTGTGCCACCACCACCAAATGTGTGTGTATAACCACCACCAAGCGTGTGTGTGTGTGTCACCACTGCTAGTTGTGTATGTGTTACTACCACTAGGCTTGTGTGTGCCACCACCACTAGGCGTATGTGTGTCACCAGCACTAGGCGTGTGTGTGTCACCACCACTAAGCGTGTGTGTGTCACCAGCACTAGGCATGTGTGTGTCACCAGCACTAGGCGTGTGTGTGTCACCAGCACTAGGCATGTGTGTGTCACCAGCACTAGGCGTGTGTGTGTCACCAGCACTAGGCATGTGTGTGCCACCACCACTAGGCGTATGTGTGTCACCAGCACTAGGCGTGTGTGTGTCACCACCACTAGGCGTGTGTGTGTCACCAGCACTAGGCATGTGTGTGTCGCCAGCACTAGGCGTGTGTGTGTCACCAGCACTAGGCATGTGTGTGCCACCACCACTAGGCGTATGTGTGTCACCAGCACTAGGCGTGTGTGTGTCACCACCACTAGGCGTGTGTGTGTCACCAGCACTAGGCATGTGTGTGTCACCAGCACTAGGCATGTGTGTGTCACCAGCACTAGGCATGTGTGTGTCACCAGCACTAGGCATGTGTGTGCCACCACCACTAGGCGTATGTGTGTCACCAGCACTAGGCGTGTGTGTGTCACCAGCACTAGGCGTGTGTGTGTCACCAGCACTAGGCATGTGTGTGTCACCAGCACTAGGCATGTGTGTGTCACCAGCACTAGGCATGTGTGTGTCACCAGCACTAGGCGTGTGTCACCAGCACTAGGCATGTGTGTGTCACCACCACTAGGCATGTGTGTGTCACCAGCACTAGGCATGTGTGTGTCACCAGCACTAGGCGTGTGTGTGTCACCAGCACTAGGCATGTGTGTGTCACCAGCACTAGGCATGTGTGTGTCACCAGCACTAGGCATGTGTGTGTCACCAGCACTAGGCGTGTGTCACCAGCACTAGGCATGTGTGTGTCACCACCACTAGGCATGTGTGTGTCACCAGCACTAGGCATGTGTGTGTCACCAGCACTAGGCGTGTGTGTGTCACCAGCACTAGGAATGTGTGTGTCACCAGCACTAGGCATGTGTGTGTCACCAGCACTAGGCGTATGTGTGTCACCAGCACTAGGCGTGTGTGTGTCACCACCACTAAGCGTGTGTGTGTCACCAGCACTAGGCATGTGTGTGTCACCAGCACTAGGCGTGTGTGTGTCACCAGCACTAGGCATGTGTGTGTCACCAGCACTAGGCGTGTGTGTGTCACCAGCACTAGGCATGTGTGTGCCACCACCACTAGGCGTATGTGTGTCACCAGCACTAGGCGTGTGTGTGTCACCACCACTAGGCGTGTGTGTGTCACCAGCACTAGGCATGTGTGTGTCGCCAGCACTAGGCGTGTGTGTGTCACCAGCACTAGGCATGTGTGTGCCACCACCACTAGGCGTATGTGTGTCACCAGCACTAGGCGTGTGTGTGTCACCACCACTAGGCGTGTGTGTGTCACCAGCACTAGGCATGTGTGTGTCACCAGCACTAGGCATGTGTGTGTCACCAGCACTAGGCATGTGTGTGTCACAAGCACTAGGCATGTGTGTGCCACCACCACTAGGCGTATGTGTGTCACCAGCACTAGGCGTGTGTGTGTCACCAGCACTAGGCGTGTGTGTGTCACCAGCACTAGGCATGTGTGTGTCACCAGCACTAGGCATGTGTGTGTCACCAGCACTAGGCATGTGTGTGTCACCAGCACTAGGCGTGTGTCACCAGCACTAGGCATGTGTGTGTCACCACCACTAGGCATGTGTGTGTCACCAGCACTAGGCATGTGTGTGTCACCAGCACTAGGCGTGTGTGTGTCACCAGCACTAGGCATGCGTGTGTCACCAGCACTAGGCATGTGTGTGTCACCAGCACTAGGCGTGTGTGTGTCACCAGCACTAGGCGTGTGTGTGTCACCAGCACTAGGTGTGTGTGTGTCACCAGCACTAGGCGTGTGTGTGTCACCAGCACTAGGCGTGTGTGTGTCACCAGCACTAGGCGTGTATGTGTCACCAGCACTAGGCATGTGTGTGTGTCACCAGCACTAGGCATGTGTGTGTGTCACCAGCACTAGGCATGTGTGTGTCACCAGCACTAGGCATGTGTGTGTCACCAGCACTAGGCGTGTGTGTGTCACCAGCACTAAGTGTGTGTGTGTCACCAGCACTAGGCATGTGTGTGTCACCAGCACTAGGCGTGTGTGTGTCACCAGCACTAGGCGTGTGTGTGTCACCAGCACTAGGTGTGTGTGTGTCACCAGCACTAGGCGTGTGTGTGTCACCAGCACTAGGTGTGTGTGTGTCACCAGCACTATGCATGTGTGTGTCACCAGCACTAGGCGTGTGTGTGTCACCAGCACTAGGTGTGTGTGTGTCACCAGCACTAGGCGTGTGTGTGTCACCAGCACTAGGTGTGTGTGTGTCACCAGCACTAGGCGTGTGTGTGTCACCAGCACTAGGTGTGTGTGTGTCACCAGCACTAGGCATGTGTGTGTCACCAGCACTAGGTGTGTGTGTGTCACCAGCACTAGGCATGTGTGTGTCACCAGCACTAGGTGTGTGTGTGTCACCAGCACTAGGCGTGTGTGTGTCACCAGCACTAGGCGTGTGTGTGTCACCAGCACTAGGTGTGTGTGTGTCACCAGCACTAGGCATGTGTGTGTCACCAGCACTAGGCGTGTGTGTGTCACCAGCACTAGGCATGTGTGTGTCACCAGCACTAGGCATGTGTGTGTCACCAGCACTAGGTGTGTGTGTGTCACCAGCACTAGGCATGTGTGTGTCACCAGCACTAGGCGTGTGTGTGTCACCAGCACTAGGCGTGTGTGTGTCACCAGCACTAGGTGTGTGTGTGTCACCAGCACTAGGCATGTGTGTGTCACCAGCACTAGGCGTGTGTGTGTCACCAGCACTAGGCATGTGTGTGTCACCAGCACTAGGCATGTGTGTGTCACCAGCACTAGGTGTGTGTGTTTCACCAGCACTAGGCATGTGTGTGTCACCAGCACTAGGCGTGTGTGTGTCACCAGCACTAGGCGTGTGTGTGTCACCAGCACTAGGTGTGTGTGTGTCACCAGCACTAGGCATGTGTGGTGGGACGAGCGGCTTTGACCATCCCAAAAATGCCGTGCTCACATGACAGCAGGAGAATGCAACCTTTCTTCCTGTAAGTTTTCCCTCCCTGAAATGTGTCACATTTCAGGGAGGGAAAACTTACAGGAAGAAAGGTTGCATTCTCCTGCTGTCATGTGAGCACGGCATTTTTGGGATGGTCAAAGCCGCTCGTCCCACCTATTTTTCCAGATATTCCATGCCTGCAGATACCTAAGGCATAGAATTTGCAAAGGTTTGGTTTCTCTTTGCCTTTTTTTTTTTTTATCGTGGCTGCATTCTCTACCAGCGCATGTTTTTCTGACTCCTTACTATCTTCAGCACTTGAATTAATAATGGTGCCTTCACTAGTATTTTCTGGTATTTTATCTTCACCATTCCTTGGGGTAACTTTTTTTTTTTTTTTTTTTTCAAATTCAAAGTTTATTCTCTATAAGGATTACAATGCTGAGTTTACAGAATTTGGTTATTGTGTGGTTTACATGTAGTAAAATAATAATTACAGAGTGTACCACTAGAACGCCTAGCATGGCTAAGCATTTCGGGCAGACTTAAATTAAATCTTTAGTTTAAAATATTACAAAATTATGAGGTAAGTTGGTATTATGGCTAAGTGACTAAATATTAGTTTGTGAGTTTAGCAATGTGAATGCTTTTGTTTTGGCACAGTACATAGTTTCAGTATTGGAGTATCACAGGCCAATTTATGACTAGTTAAGATTCATTATTTTGAGATTGAGATTGATATTTCTGTTTATGGTCAAATGGGTGAGTGAGTGTAAGTGTGAACCACCAGGTGATATTCGTGTAATTAGTTGACAGTGTGTATCAGGGAGATAAGATGTTTTCTGATGGTAGTTTTGAAGGTGATGAATGTGTCTGCAGTTTTAGAATTTTCAGGTAGGGTGTTCCAGATTTTAGGGCCTTTGACATACATTGAATTTTTGTAAAGGTTTAGTCGGACACGGGGAATGTCATAGAGATATTTGTGTCTGGTATTGTGCCTGTGGGTTCTGTCGCAACTATCAAGAAAGCGTTTTAGGTCAAGGTTAATATTGGAATTTAAGGTCCTGTAGATGTAGATTGCACAGTAGTAAGTGTGGATGTACTGAACAGGGAGTAAGTTTAGATCTATGAAGTTTGGGGGGCGGGTGTTGCCAGGGATGGGATTTAGTGATTATTCTTACTGCAGCTTTTTGTTGGGTTATTATTGGCTTTAAGTGTGTTGCTGCAGTTGAACCCCAAGCACATATAGCATAGGTGAGGTATGGATATATAAGTGAATGGTATAGTGTGAGAAGGGCAGTTTGCGGCACGTAGTATCGTATCTTGGAGAGGATCCAAACCGTTTTGGATACATTTTTGGTTGTGTTGGATATGGGTGCTGAAGTTCAGGTTGTTGTCGAGGTATAGGCCTAGGAATTTGCCCTCATTATGCCTGGCAATTAGAGTGTTGTCGATCTTAATGTTAATTTGCGCATCTCCTGCTCTGCTACCAAACATAATGTAGTAGGTTTTGTCAGTGTTAAGCGTAAGTTTATTGGCTGTCATCCAAGTCGATATTTTGATCAGCTCCTCATTAACAATGGTGTTGAGGGTGGCAAGATTAGGGTGAGAGATGACATAAGTCGTGTCGTCAGCAAAGAGAATGGGGTTCAGGTGTTGAGATACGTTTGGAAGATCATTGATGTATATGAGGAAGAGCAGGGGACCAAGGACACTTCCCTGCGGAACTCCAGTATCAAGTGGCTGTGTTGTTGATGCTGTGTCTTTAATGGTGACATACTGATACCTATTAGTAAGGTAAGATTTGAAATATGCAAGCGCATGGCCTCTTATACCATAATGGTCAAGTTTGTGGAGTAGGATGCCGTGATCTACTGTGTCAAAAGCTTTTCTTAGGTCAATAAAAATTCCTAGTGGATATTCCTTATTTTCCAATGCTGTGTAAAGCAGATCTAGCATTTTTATGATAGCATCGTTAGTGCTTTTATTTTTCCTGAATCCAAATTGGCAGGGGTTGAGTATGTTTTGAGCCGTTATAAATGAATATAGTCTCCTGTGCACGAGTTTCTCAAAGATTTTGGATAGCAATGGTAAGTTTGATATTGGCCTATAGTTGTTTAAATCTGTAGGGTCACCACCTTTATGTATTGGTGTAACCCTTGCCGTCTTGAGTAATTTCGGGAAGGTGCTAGTTTCTAGTGACTTGTTAAAAAGTAATGAGATAGCATGCGAGAGGACATGGGCCGCTCTCTTGTACAATAATGGTGGGACATGAGACAGATTCCCTGAGTTATTTTTAAGTGACTTTATAATCTCGGTGACTTCCATGGGCTCAGTTGGAGCAAGATAGAAGGAATTTGGGAAATTCCCATCTAGGTAGTCCCCGGCAGGGGCATTGGTGCGTGGAATTTTATTGGCGAGATTAGAACCTATGGTTGAGAAGAAGTCGTTTATCTTGTTAGCTGTGTCAGTGGGATGCAGTGGTGTTTCATTAGGTTTAGTTAGGGCAATATTCTTGTTTTTTTTTTCAGTTTTTGGGTCCCTAGAATCTGAGAGAGTGTTTTCCAGGTCTTTTTTATATCTCCTCTTGTGTCAGTGAATCTACTGGAGTAGTATAGTTGTTTGGCTTTCTTTATTACTTTGGTGAGGACTGATGAATAGTGTTTAAGAATATCTTTGTGTATTAAGCCCTGTCTATATTGCTTTTCATATTGGTGTTTCTTATCAATGGATTTCAGAATGGTGCTGGTTAGCCATGGGCAACCAAGCCGTTCTTTGCACTTTCTCTAATTTCTTGACTTGCTTGACCAGATGTGGATTCCAAACTGGTGCTGCATACTCCAGTATGGGCCTGGCGTATATGGTGTACAGAGTCTTGAACTATTTCCTTACTGAGGTATCGGAACGCTCTTCTTAGGTTTGCCAGACGCCCGTATGCTGCAGCAGTTATCTGGTTGATGTGCGCCTCAGGAGATGTGCTCGGTATTATACTCACCACAAGATCTTCTTCCTTTAGTGAGGTTTGCAGTCTTTGGCCACCTAGACTACACTTTGTCTGTGGTCTTCTTTGCCCTTTCCCGATCTTCATGACTTTGCATTTTGGGGGGTTAAATAAATAACTAAATAAATAACGGGGTTAAATTCAAGGAGCCAGCTGCTGGTCCAGGCTTGTAGCCTGTCCAGGTCTCTTTGTAGTCCTGCCTGATCCTTGGCCGATTTAATTCTCCTCATTAACTTCACATCTGCAAACAAGGACACTTCTGAGTCTATTCCTTTCGTTATGTCATTCACATATACCACAAACAGCACAGGTTCTAGGACTGACCACTGTGGAACCCCGCTCGCCACAGGCGCCCACTCTGACACCACGCCACGTACCATGACTCGTTGTTGCCTCCCTGTCAGATATTCTCTGATACATTGCAGTGCTTTTCCTGTTATGCATGCCTGATTCTCTAGCTTTTGCATTAATGTCTTGTGAAGAAATGTGCTGAAGGCCTTCTTGCAGTCCAAGAAAATGCAGTCTATCTACCCCTCTCTCTCGTGTCTTACTTCTGTTACCTTGTTATAAAACTCCAGTAGGCTTGTGACACAGGATTTTTCCTAACCTGAAACCGTGCTGGTTGTCGTTTATAAGCTTTTGTCGTTCTAAGTGCTCTACCACTCTCCTCCTGATGACCTTTTCAATGACTTTACATACTTTACACGTCAGTGACACAGGTCTGTAGTTCAATGCCTCGTGTCTGTCTCCTTCCTTAAAAATTAGGACTACATTTACCTCAGGTAGTTGCCCAGTTTCAAAGGATGTGTTGAAGATTTTTGTTAGTGGCACACACAGCCTCTCTGCCCCCTCTCTAAGGACCCACAGAGAGATGCTGTCTGGTCCCACCACCTTTGAGGTATCAAGTTCACATAGCTTCTTCACCTCCTCCTCGGTTGTGTGTATTTCATCCAGCACTTGTTGGTGTACCTCCCTATTCTGAATTCCTAGAGTCCTTCCTGTCTCCACTGTAAATACTTCTTTAAATCACATGTTGAGCTCCTCACAAACCTCATCCTGATAATCTGGTCCTTGACTGTTGTTTTCCTCTTGATGTGGCTTCACAACAGCTTTGGGTCAGACTTGACCTTCGATGCTATGTCATTTTCGTATTGTAGCTGTGCCTCCCTTCTTATTTGTGCATATTCGTTTCTGGCTCTTCGACTTATCTCTTTATTTTCCTGGGTTCTTTGTCTTCTGTACCTTTTCCATTCTCTAGCACACTTAGTTTTCGCCTCCCTACACCTTTGGGTGAACCAAGGACTCGTTCTGGTCTTCCCATTATTTCTGTTTCCGTAGGGAACAAACCTCTCCTCTGCCTCCTTGCATTTTGTTGTCACACAGTCCATCATTTCTCCTACTGGTTTTCCAGCCAATTCTCTTTCCCACTGAACGTCTTGCAGAAAGTTCCTGATGCCTGTGTAGTCCCCCCTTTTTGTAGTTTGGTTTTTCCATCCTATCCCTGCTACCCTCTCCAAGTGTTGCTGAACTATGTAATCAAAGCGCTGAACCACATGATCACTTGCTCCATGGGGCCTTTCGTTCGTGATATCGTCGATGTCCGAACTACTCAAGGTGAATACTAGGTCCAGTCTTGCTGGATCTTCCTTGCACCTCTCTCTGGTAGTGTCTCTAACAAGTTGATGCATGAGGTTTTCCAGTACCACATCCATCATCTTAGCTCTCCATGTTTCGGGACCCCATGGGGCTCCAGGTTTTCCTAGTCAATCTCTTTGGGATTGAAATCACCCATAACTACTAATTTTGCTCTCCCCATGTGAGCTCTTCCGGCCACCTCGGCTAGTGTGTCTACCATTGCTTTGTTGCTCTCGTCGTATTCTTTTCTTAGCCTCCTGCAGTTCTGTAGCGGGTTGTACATTACTGCAATTATCACCTCATGGCCCTCACACAGGATTGTTCATACTATGTAGTCCCTTTCGCCCATTCCATCCATTCCTTCCATTTTCTCGAATCTGTACTGTTTTTTAATGAGAAGTGCGACTCCTCCTCCCCCTCTTCTTCCTCTGTCTTTCCTGAGGATTTGATATTCAAGTGGAAAGATTGCATCTGTTATCATTCTGGTGAGTTTTGTTTCTGTGAATGCTATTATGTCTGGGGATGTCTCCTTGATTCTTTCATGCCACTCCTCACACTTACTTGCTATTCCGTCTGCATTTGTATACCAAACCTTCAGCTTCTTTTCTAAAGCTGTGGTCTCGGTGGTTGCAGCGAAGGTGGAGTTTGAAATAAGGCAGGTGGGAGCAACGAGATATATCACTATTTGATGTGTGCCACCACCACCAAATGTGTGTGTATAACCACCACCAAGCGTGTGTGTGTGTGTCACCACTGCTAGTTGTGTATGTGTTACTACCACTAGGCTTGTGTGTGCCACCACCACTAGGCGTATGTGTGTCACCAGCACTAGGCGTGTGTGTGTCACCACCACTAAGCGTGTGTGTGTCACCAGCACTAGGCATGTGTGTGTCACCAGCACTAGGCGTGTGTGTGTCACCAGCACTAGGCATGTGTGTGTCACCAGCACTAGGCGTGTGTGTGTCACCAGCACTAGGCATGTGTGTGCCACCACCACTAGGCGTATGTGTGTCACCAGCACTAGGCGTGTGTGTGTCACCACCACTAGGCGTGTGTGTGTCACCAGCACTAGGCATGTGTGTGTCGCCAGCACTAGGCGTGTGTGTGTCACCAGCACTAGGCATGTGTGTGCCACCACCACTAGGCGTATGTGTGTCACCAGCACTAGGCGTGTGTGTGTCACCACCACTAGGCGTGTGTGTGTCACCAGCACTAGGCATGTGTGTGTCACCAGCACTAGGCATGTGTGTGTCACCAGCACTAGGCATGTGTGTGTCACCAGCACTAGGCATGTGTGTGCCACCACCACTAGGCGTATGTGTGTCACCAGCACTAGGCGTGTGTGTGTCACCAGCACTAGGCGTGTGTGTGTCACCAGCACTAGGCATGTGTGTGTCACCAGCACTAGGCATGTGTGTGTCACCAGCACTAGGCATGTGTGTGTCACCAGCACTAGGCGTGTGTCACCAGCACTAGGCATGTGTGTGTCACCACCACTAGGCATGTGTGTGTCACCAGCACTAGGCATGTGTGTGTCACCAGCACTAGGCGTGTGTGTGTCACCAGCACTAGGCATGTGTGTGTCACCAGCACTAGGCATGTGTGTGTCACCAGCACTAGGCATGTGTGTGTCACCAGCACTAGGCGTGTGTCACCAGCACTAGGCATGTGTGTGTCACCACCACTAGGCATGTGTGTGTCACCAGCACTAGGCATGTGTGTGTCACCAGCACTAGGCGTGTGTGTGTCACCAGCACTAGGAATGTGTGTGTCACCAGCACTAGGCATGTGTGTGTCACCAGCACTAGGCGTATGTGTGTCACCAGCACTAGGCGTGTGTGTGTCACCACCACTAAGCGTGTGTGTGTCACCAGCACTAGGCATGTGTGTGTCACCAGCACTAGGCGTGTGTGTGTCACCAGCACTAGGCATGTGTGTGTCACCAGCACTAGGCGTGTGTGTGTCACCAGCACTAGGCATGTGTGTGCCACCACCACTAGGCGTATGTGTGTCACCAGCACTAGGCGTGTGTGTGTCACCACCACTAGGCGTGTGTGTGTCACCAGCACTAGGCATGTGTGTGTCGCCAGCACTAGGCGTGTGTGTGTCACCAGCACTAGGCATGTGTGTGCCACCACCACTAGGCGTATGTGTGTCACCAGCACTAGGCGTGTGTGTGTCACCACCACTAGGCGTGTGTGTGTCACCAGCACTAGGCATGTGTGTGTCACCAGCACTAGGCATGTGTGTGTCACCAGCACTAGGCATGTGTGTGTCACAAGCACTAGGCATGTGTGTGCCACCACCACTAGGCGTATGTGTGTCACCAGCACTAGGCGTGTGTGTGTCACCAGCACTAGGCGTGTGTGTGTCACCAGCACTAGGCATGTGTGTGTCACCAGCACTAGGCATGTGTGTGTCACCAGCACTAGGCATGTGTGTGTCACCAGCACTAGGCGTGTGTCACCAGCACTAGGCATGTGTGTGTCACCACCACTAGGCATGTGTGTGTCACCAGCACTAGGCATGTGTGTGTCACCAGCACTAGGCGTGTGTGTGTCACCAGCACTAGGCATGTGTGTGTCACCAGCACTAGGCATGTGTGTGTCACCAGCACTAGGCGTGTGTGTGTCACCAGCACTAGGCGTGTGTGTGTCACCAGCACTAGGTGTGTGTGTGTCACCAGCACTAGGCGTGTGTGTGTCACCAGCACTAGGCGTGTGTGTGTCACCAGCACTAGGCGTGTATGTGTCACCAGCACTAGGCATGTGTGTGTGTCACCAGCACTAGGCATGTGTGTGTGTCACCAGCACTAGGCATGTGTGTGTCACCAGCACTAGGCATGTGTGTGTCACCAGCACTAGGCGTGTGTGTGTCACCAGCACTAAGTGTGTGTGTGTCACCAGCACTAGGCATGTGTGTGTCACCAGCACTAGGCGTGTGTGTGTCACCAGCACTAGGCGTGTGTGTGTCACCAGCACTAGGTGTGTGTGTGTCACCAGCACTAGGCGTGTGTGTGTCACCAGCACTAGGTGTGTGTGTGTCACCAGCACTATGCATGTGTGTGTCACCAGCACTAGGCGTGTGTGTGTCACCAGCACTAGGTGTGTGTGTGTCACCAGCACTAGGCGTGTGTGTGTCACCAGCACTAGGTGTGTGTGTGTCACCAGCACTAGGCGTGTGTGTGTCACCAGCACTAGGTGTGTGTGTGTCACCAGCACTAGGCATGTGTGTGTCACCAGCACTAGGTGTGTGTGTGTCACCAGCACTAGGCATGTGTGTGTCACCAGCACTAGGTGTGTGTGTGTCACCAGCACTAGGCGTGTGTGTGTCACCAGCACTAGGCGTGTGTGTGTCACCAGCACTAGGTGTGTGTGTGTCACCAGCACTAGGCATGTGTGTGTCACCAGCACTAGGCGTGTGTGTGTCACCAGCACTAGGCATGTGTGTGTCACCAGCACTAGGCATGTGTGTGTCACCAGCACTAGGTGTGTGTGTGTCACCAGCACTAGGCATGTGTGTGTCACCAGCACTAGGCGTGTGTGTGTCACCAGCACTAGGCGTGTGTGTGTCACCAGCACTAGGTGTGTGTGTGTCACCAGCACTAGGCATGTGTGTGTCACCAGCACTAGGCGTGTGTTTGTCACCAGCACTAGGCATGTGTGTGTCACCAGCACTAGGCATGTGTGTGTCACCAGCACTAGGTGTGTGTGTGTCACCAGCACTAGGCATGTGTGTGTCACCAGCACTAGGCGTGTGTGTGTCACCAGCACTAGGCGTGTGTGTGTCACCAGCACTAGGTGTGTGTGTGTCACCAGCACTAGGCATGTGTGGTGGGACGAGCGGCTTTGACCATCCCAAAAATGCCGTGCTCACATGACAGCAGGAGAATGCAACCTTTCTTCCTGTAAGTTTTCCCTCCCTGAAATGTGTCACATTTCAGGGAGGGAAAACTTACAGGAAGAAAGGTTGCATTCTCCTGCTGTCATGTGAGCACGGCATTTTTGGGATGGTCAAAGCCGCTCGTCCCACCTATTTTTCCAGATATTCCATGCCTGCAGATACCTAAGGCATAGAATTTGCAAAGGTTTGGTTTCTCTTTGCCTTTTTTTTTTTTATCGTGGCTGCATTCTCTACCAGCGCATGTTTTTCTGACTCCTTACTATCTTCAGCACTTGAATTAATAATGGTGCCTTCACTAGTATTTTCTGGTATTTTATCTTCACCATTCCTTGGGGTAACTTTTTTTTTTTTTTTTTTTTCAAATTCAAAGTTTATTCTCTATAAGGATTACAATGCTGAGTTTACAGAATTTGGTTATTGTGTGGTTTACATGTAGTAAAATAATAATTACAGAGTGTACCACTAGAACGCCTAGCATGGCTAAGCATTTCGGGCAGACTTAAATTAAATCTTTAGTTTAAAATATTACAAAATTATGAGGTAAGTTGGTATTATGGCTAAGTGACTAAATATTAGTTTGTGAGTTTAGCAATGTGAATGCTTTTGTTTTGGCACAGTACATAGTTTCAGTATTGGAGTATCACAGGCCAATTTATGACTAGTTAAGATTCATTATTTTGAGATTGAGATTGATATTTCTGTTTATGGTCAAATGGGTGAGTGAGTGTAAGTGTGAACCACCAGGTGATATTCGTGTAATTAGTTGACAGTGTGTATCAGGGAGATAAGATGTTTTCTGATGGTAGTTTTGAAGGTGATGAATGTGTCTGCAGTTTTAGAATTTTCAGGTAGGGTGTTCCAGATTTTAGGGCCTTTGACATACATTGAATTTTTGTAAAGGTTTAATCGGACACGGGGAATGTCATAGAGATATTTGTGTCTGGTATTGTGCCTGTGGATTCTGTCGCAACTATCAAGAAAGCGTTTTAGGTCAAGGTTAATATTGGAATTTAAGGTCCTGTAGATGTAGATTGCACAGTAGTAAGTGTGGATGTACTGAACAGGGAGTAAGTTTAGATCTATGAAGTTTGGGGGGCGGGTGTTGCCAGGGATGGGATTTAGTGATTATTCTTACTGCAGCTTTTTGTTGGGTTATTATTGGCTTTAAGTGTGTTGCTGCAGTTGAACCCCAAGCACATATAGCATAGGTGAGGTATGGATATATAAGTGAATGGTATAGTGTGAGAAGGGCAGTTTGCGGCACGTAGTATCGTATCTTGGAGAGGATCCAAACCGTTTTGGATACATTTTTGGTTGTGTTGGATATGGGTGCTGAAGTTCAGGTTGTTGTCGAGGTATAGGCCTAGGAATTTGCCCTCATTATGCCTGGCAATTAGAGTGTTGTCGATCTTAATGTTAATTTGCGCATCTCCTGCTCTGCTACCAAACATAATGTAGTAGGTTTTGTCAGTGTTAAGCGTAAGTTTATTGGCTGTCATCCAAGTCGATATTTTGATCAGCTCCTCATTAACAATGGTGTTGAGGGTGGCAAGATTAGGGTGAGAGATGACATAAGTCGTGTCGTCAGCAAAGAGAATGGGGTTCAGGTGTTGAGATACGTTTGGAAGATCATTGATGTATATGAGGAAGAGCAGGGGACCAAGGACACTTCCCTGCGGAACTCCAGTATCAAGTGGCTGTGTTGTTGATGCTGTGTCTTTAATGGTGACATACTGATACCTATTAGTAAGGTAAGATTTGAAATATGCAAGCGCATGGCCTCTTATACCATAATGGTCAAGTTTGTGGAGTAGGATGCCGTGATCTACTGTGTCAAAAGCTTTTCTTAGGTCAATAAAAATTCCTAGTGGATATTCCTTATTTTCCAATGCTGTGTAAAGCAGATCTAGCATTTTTATGATAGCATCGTTAGTGCTTTTATTTTTCCTGAATCCAAATTGGCAGGGGTTGAGTATGTTTTGAGCCGTTATAAATGAATATAGTCTCCTGTGCACGAGTTTCTCAAAGATTTTGGATAGCAATGGTAAGTTTGATATTGGCCTATAGTTGTTTAAATCTGTAGGGTCACCACCTTTATGTATTGGTGTAACCCTTGCCGTCTTGAGTAATTTCGGGAAGGTGCTAGTTTCTAGTGACTTGTTAAAAAGTAATGAGATAGCATGCGAGAGGACATGGGCCGCTCTCTTGTACAATAATGGTGGGACATGAGACAGATTCCCTGAGTTATTTTTAAGTGACTTTATAATCTCGGTGACTTCCATGGGCTCAGTTGGAGCAAGATAGAAGGAATTTGGGAAATTCCCATCTAGGTAGTCCCCGGCAGGGGCATTGGTGCGTGGAATTTTATTGGCGAGATTAGAACCTATGGTTGAGAAGAAGTCGTTTATCTTGTTAGCTGTGTCAGTGGGATGCAGTGGTGTTTCATTAGGTTTAGTTAGGGCAATATTCTTGTTTTTTTTTCAGTTTTTGGGTCCCTAGAATCTGAGAGAGTGTTTTCCAGGTCTTTTTTATATCTCCTCTTGTGTCAGTGAATCTACTGGAGTAGTATAGTTGTTTGGCTTTCTTTATTACTTTGGTGAGGACTGATGAATAGTGTTTAAGAATATCTTTGTGTATTAAGCCCTGTCTATATTGCTTTTCATATTGGTGTTTCTTATCAATGGATTTCAGAATGGTGCTGGTTAGCCATGGGCAACCAAGCCGTTTGTTTGTGATCTGTTTCGTTTTTATAGGACAACGTTTGTTGTATAGTCTAAGTAATTTGTTAAGAAAAATGTCTGTCCAGTCGTCAATACCATTGGCCTTGGAGAATTCTGTAGGCCAGTTAACAGTCTCTAGGTCAGCTGTGAACTTCCTTATTGAGGCCTCATCATGGAGTCTAAATGAAACTTTGTTGTATTCAAGTGGTGGTTTACTAATGTTTGTCAAGAGGAAGGTAGGGTAGTGGTCTGTAGTGCTATCTGTGATTATCCCTGATTTAAGGGGGGCTAGTATATTGGTCCATATGTGGTCTATTATGGTTGCACTCGTTTCAGTGAGCCTGGTTGGTTTAGTTATTGTTGGTATGAGAAGTGTGCTGTTCATATTGTTGATGAAATCAGTTGCTGGCTGATCATATAGTAGGCCAAGGTTGATGTTGAAGTCTCCAGCTAAGAGAAGGTGGTGCTTATTCATTTGTCTGTTTGTTATTAGTGCCTTTAGTTTCTCACTGAAATTTGGGATGTTTGTATGGGGTATCCGGTAAATGGCACCGATTGTTATAGGCGTCTTAAGGTTTTTTACAGTAAAATTAGCAAAAATGTATTCTCCATATTCATCACTAAAGCAAGTGGTGCTAATACAAGATAATTGGTTAGAGTAATAGATTGCAATACCACCCCCAACTTGGTTTGTTCTGCAGTTGTGAATTGCTGTGTATCCTGGTAGAGGGTAGATATCTATTATGTCCTGCTTAAGCCAGGTCTCAGTAAGAATAATGCAGGAGAAGGGTGTCTTTAGTGATTCAAGGAGTGCCAGGAGGTCATCATAGTGTTTGCTTAAGGACCTGAAGTTGTAGTTAAGTACTGATAGACTTTTAGCATTGTTTAGGATAGTGCTGGCTTGTGATGCTGTGTAGTAAAGGCAGTTACTTTCCAATAGGTTTTGATTGTGTGTCAGATTATGGAGGTTTAGATCATGGTCAACGTGATCAATCATCCTAGGTTTAAATTATGGTTATTTATATCCTGAGTTGTGGGTTGAGTTTTAGTACTGATATCTGTAGTGGTGGGAAGTTTGGACAAGTGTATAGCTATAGCATTTTGGTTATGTAGAGTATAGTCACTAATACACATAATGGAGCTGGTGTTGTTTATGTGTTGTGCTGGAATGAACTAAAGTACAACTAGGTATAAACTAATAATATAAAAATACAAATTAAAAATAGCACAAGACTCTCACTTGTAATTGCACTAAGGTCTAATGTAATGACTTTGGTATAGTCTATGTATTGAGCTAGAATGAGCTATAGTACAACTAGGTTTAATCTAATAATATAAAAATACAAATTAAATTAAAAATAGCACCAGACTCTCACTAGTAATTACACTATGGTCTAATATAATGAATTTGGTATTGACTGTGTATTGAGCTAGAATGAGCTATAGTACAACTGAGTTTAATCTAATAATATAAAAAAGGCACAAGACTCTCAATTGTAATTGCACTAAGGTCTTATATAAGTTGTTTACAAGAATTAGAGTATAACTAGATTTAAATTGACAAGATAAAATATGCAAGTTAAGGTAGCAAAATAATAAAAAAAAAAGTAGAAAAAAAATATATGAGGTAGTTGTTATTAGTTAGCAAAAGATAGTTAAGGGCCTTGAACAATAATATAATTGAAATATACACTAATTGCACACACAATATAGTCACTAAGATATGAAAACAATCTTAGAGTAGGACTTATAATATAAACTTATAATATAAAAATACAAATTGAAATGGTACTTGCAATTGCACTAATGTCTGGTATATGTTGTTGACAAGATCAAGAGTATAACTAGATATAAATTGACAAAATAAAATTCACAAATTAAAGTACCAAAAGAATAATAAGTAAAAAATAACAATGGCAATGTCTTGGTTATAATATGATAGTAAGATAAGATAAGATAAGATTTCGTTCGGATTTTTAACCCCGGAGGGTTAGCCACCCAGGATAACCCAAGAAAGTCAGTGCGTCATCGAGGACTGTCTAACTTATTTCCATTGGGGTCCTTAATCTTGTCCCCCAGGATGCGACCCACACCAGTCGACTAACACCCAGGTACCTATTTGCTGCTAGGTGAACAGGACAATAGGTGTAAGGAAACGTGTCGGAATTTCCACCTGCCGGGAATCGAACCCGGGCCCTCCGTGTGTGAAGCGGGAGCTTTAGCCACCAGACCACCGATGGTAGACAGGTACACAGGTACACAGGTACAAAGAATAATATAAAGGTTGGAGTTGAATATACAAACTTGAAAATTTGGCAACAAAATGTTATGGGAAGTATAAAATAATGTTTAATGTACAAAAGTAAAATTGACTGGTAGTAAATATGGTGTTTAATAAAATTTTAGTAAGTAATAATGATTACAAAATAAGTGAAAAAGTAATGTTTATTTCATTCAATATTGCACTGGTAGTTATACTAGAGGTTATATGGCAGTACAAGGTAATTAAGAGTACTCTAAGATAGTAAATGTGGTATTAAAACTGGTTAAGGTAATTAGACAAGTAATGGTTATTAAATGATGTCAAAAATGTTAAGAGTAAATTGTATTGATAGTAAAAATGGTAATTATTAATTTTAGTAAGTAATATCAATTGATAGTATTTAAAAAAAATAGGTAGTAATATGGACAGAGAAAGTATCGATTCAGCTAATATTTAAGCAAACAATAGTAAATAAGAAAATTAGATAAGGTGACTAATGCTTACTAGTAAAATCACAAAATGAGGTAGTTGATTATTTAATTACTAAGAGATTGTACAATGAAATTTGAACAATAATGGAGCAAAACATACACTACACTACGTAGGCTTTTAAGTTGGACATTGTTTAGTTATTCTCTGTAAGATTAGTATCCCTGAGAAATCGTGATAGATCATTCTCGTTCGTGATTGTGTACAGTTGACCTACATTTGTTTTCCTAACTAGAATTTTCCCATCCCGTGTGAAGCATTGGTGTATTGTGTCATTATTCTCTCGCTTAAGTTTTCTGACTCTATACAGGAGGTTCTGACGCTTTTTGGTAAGACACTCGTTTATGTATACCTCTTTCTTTACTTTAATAGATGCAATAATTAAGTCTTTTTTCCTGTCATGTGAGTGGAATCTAAGCATAACACTTTTTCTACCATGGGATCCTAGTAACCTGGCTTCTTTTATTTCTGACTCTGGTACAATAACACTTGTTTGGTCCTTTATGATCTGCAGAGTAATTTCTTTACTGTTTGTTTGGTTCATATCACTGGGAAAAAGTGGACTGTTAACTATTACTGCGTCCGATAGTTTATCTTGTTCAGTTTTATCTTCTTGGAGAGCAAAGTAGTCACTGAACTGGTTATCTAAGTTGTTCTTCCATTCTTTTACTGCTTCTTCAACCTTTGTATTAAGAGATATTATTTGTTGGGTATGGCTATCTATGACTGTTTGGATGGTCTTGTCACAGTTAGTCATTCCTGGTGTTGATAACTTTTGTTCAAGACTGAGGATTTTGTTCTCGAGTTGTGTCATCCTTGTGTCTTGTTTTGTTAGTGTCTCTCGAAGATTCATATTTTCAATAACTAAGGTGGAGATGCATGTCTTTAGGGTATCTGGATCGTTGGTCATACCTGAGAGACTACTTGGTAGGTTGAATCCGGGGAAGAGAGGGGAGGATGGGCTGGTGGCAGCCATATTTGTTGTAATTGTTGTGGTGTCGCCTTGAGCGGTGGTGAGTGGGGTGGTTGCTGAGCCGGCGTCCTCCTGGCTACACTTGTTGAATAGTTGATTTTTCGGTGTTTTCTTGCTGGCCTTGGTGCTGTTTCCTCTTAGATTGCGCCTCATAATACTACAGGAATTGTTGTAGTTAAGAAGTAGTAGTTATACAAAGCTTGGGGTTACGTTGTTCGGCTGGCAGCGGGGTGTTGCTTTCGGTTTGTGTGCAGTCTTCCTTTGATCTCTAATATTTTCGATTTGTAGGTTTCACTGTTGGTAATCTTTGGTCATTCTGGGTGATACGTTGGGTAGTGCAGTTTTGCTTGTAACTAGGTCATCATAGGAGCATTGGTGGCTCTGATAGTTGGAGAAAAGTACGGAGCTTGGAGGTTGCTGCTGCCGCTGCAGCAGCAGAGCTCCCGTCTTCCTCTGGGCCACCAACTTTCATTTCTGTATTCTTACAGGTACTGTCTTCCAGGACAGCATCTGCACCAGGTATGACAGCACCATCTGACCCAGTCCTTTTATTTCCCGAATTGTTATAAAATGCTGTCAGGTTTTCTATGAAAGCCATTTTGATGTTTCTGTCTTTTAATACAGATGTGATTTTTTCCACAGTTGATTCTTATTTGGGAATACTCAAACAAGAATCAACTTCCCTTGTTTAATATCCCTATTGGACGATTCCTGAATGTCTGCGCACGATTCATAAGATCATTTCCCACAGAAGTTGCATGTTGAAGATGGAGACACTTATGCAACATATGGGAATCTTTATTTAGGAAACGTTTCTCCACACAGTGGCTTCATCAGTCCAATACAAGCAGAAAGGTATAAGGAGAGGAGTTTGAGGTAATCAATCCCTCAGCCTGGAGTCGATGTGTTCAGTCCATCAATCTTGTACAAGATTGATGGACTGAACAGCACCTCACTCTCCCTGCCAGTGCCAATTCCCCAGCCTCATTAAGCATGATTTCTCCATATTTACCCTTATCTCCGTAGCCACCCCAAACGTACGAATGACCTCTCCCACTTTTCTCAAACTCTTTCCCTCCTGCACGAGAACTGTCGTGCCATCGACGTACCTCACGATACCCAGCATATGCACCTTCCACCTACTTGCCGGGCTGGGCCAGGTGCACGTCCCCGTAGCCTTCAAAAACATTGTGTAGGTCCGTTTCATCCACCTCAGGTGCTACATTTCACACTCAACCCAAGTATAGTGCCTGGAGACAACATGAAGATGGACGCTCACCATAGAATTGACATCCACTCATATATCCTGGTATTTCTCCACCAGCCTCTCATACACACTGGCGTTCAACAGCTTGACGAATACCCTGTAGGCACCATTGAGTGCTACACAATGTAAATCACCATCCTCTATTCCATATGTATCTCGGATGATTAATGGCAACAGCACGGGAGCAGCTCGTGTCAAAATCGCCCCACGAACCAGCTCGATACCAACTGTGAAAAATAATTTCCCAAAAATTATGCTGTATATTTTTTATAATGTAAATATACCTGATTAATGCATTACTATTGCTCTAAAGTGTATTTTAAAGAAGTGAACCGACAGGGAATCTCTGCACCTGCGCTTAGGAGCAGAGGGGAGACGCCATTGTTTCTGAATGTGGTACAGGCATGCTAATGTAACGTGCATAAATTTTCGTCGCTCTAGGGGTTATATTGGGCTTAAAACCTCTCAAATAGGAGCCGAAATTGTTGGATTTGCAGTCCTGCATAACGTGAGCATTAAGCAGATGGGCAGGACAGCTTCAGAACCCCAGCTAAGTTGTCTATTTATGTTGGAATTCTGGCCAGTATTTTCTTCATAAATTTAGGTAAGGGGGTTGGTAAGATACACAGTAATCTCCAGACAAATTGGTGAATGTTATGATTATAAAGTCTCCTTCTGTTGCATAAATGTGTATATGTAATCATTTATTATTTTAACATACAGTCCACATATTTATATTAATGTTTACCATAATTCCTGGTAAAGTATATATTGCATTTGAAATTAATGTAGGTCAAGAGTGACTTGTGGATATGACAGTAGTAGGTATCGAAGGGGGACATTTTTTTGTGACTTAGGTGTCCTAAAATTCCTACTTGTCTCTGTAACTTTGATAAAAAATAATTATCTTTGTTACCATTTACTGGTATGTATCTTATGAGTTACATCCAGGTAAATTTAATTTTCCACACCAACAGTGTTTACTCTTCTCCTCACACTCAGCACTATTTTGGAAAAAACAGAAGTCTTCCAATCGCCGAGAGAGGGCAGCAGGTGCTGCCCTCTCTCCAAGAGACAAGCAGCAAATCCTAGAAGTTGTTTTAGTGGGAGAATAAAAAATAAATATTTTTAAGGGAAACAGTGCAATATTCTGTAGAGGTTAGGAGGGCTATAAAAATATATATTTAAATTATTTGAGAACCTTATTCCTTTACTAAGTTGCTACGACTTATGAACTATCAAATAGCAGCTTGAAATATTAAAAATAGAAGCCTCCATCACAACACAGACTTGCTTAACTCACAAGGATACATCATGATAAGATACGCAAGTCACCCAATGAATATTCATGAAAAAAATAGTGAAGATTCATTAAGTCAACATAAGAAACCCAGAGAAAACAGAAAAAGATTTGTAGCTGGAGGAAGTTACTGAAATGAGGGACTGAATAAGTTACTAAGATGAGGGACTGAATAAGTTACTGAGATGAGTGGCTGAACAAGTTACTGAGATGAGGCACTGAACAAGTTACTGAGATGAGGGACTGTGGCATGCAAAGAGCACATAACTTTTATTCGGCGCATGTACACACCCTCATCGAAAGGCTATCTTCCCAAGCAGCAAACCAGTACTAAGGGTCGAATGATGGGGCCCCATCGTTCGATCAGTACCAAGGTTCAGCTAAAGAGAAGGTGGGTCTGGCAATTGTGGTCACCACCCACCTCTCCACTCTTGTCATTTCCATTCTAGAGCTGGTTGAGCACGGTTGTCCATTCTGTCTCCAGGCTGTGTCTTTGCCTTTGACTGAACCGTGTTGTACACATACTTTCCAACTGTATATAGTGTACATGGTTGTAATTAATTACTATTGCTCTTGGTGAAGGAAAATATATTTCATAATCATTCAGCTGTGTTTGTTCTGCTCCTTACTCCCCTTTACACCCAGAATAACAGGCCTTATTGTGCCTGGGTTGTAATAGGGACTGAACAAGTTACTTAGATGAGGGGACTGAAGAAGTTACTGAGATGAAGGGATAGACAAGTTACTGAGATGAAGAGATGAACAAGTTACTGAGATAAAGGGATAAACAAGTTACTGAGATGAAGGGATAAACAAGTTACTGAGATGAGGGACTGAACAAGTTACTGAGATGAGGGACTGAACAAGTTACTGAGATGAGGTACTGAACAAGTTACTGAGATGAGGGACTGAACAAGTTACTGAGATGAGGGACTGAACAAGTTACTGAGATGAGGTACTGAACAAGTTACTGAGATGAGGTACTGAACAAGTTACTGAGATGAGGTACTGAACAAGTTACTGAGATGAGGTACTGAACAAGTTACTGAGATGAGGGACTGAACAAGTTACTGAGATGAGGGACTGAACAAGTTACTGAGATGAGGTACTGAACAAGTTACTGAGATGAGGTACTGAACAAGTTACTGAGATGAGGTACTGAACAAGTTACTGAGATGAGGTACTGAACAAGTTACTGAGATGAGGGACTGAACAAGTTACTGAGATGAGGTACTGAACAAGTTACTGAGATGAGGGACTGAACAAGTTACTGAGATGAGGTACTGAACAAGTTACTGAGATGAGGTACTGAACAAGTTACTGAGATGAGGTACTGAACAAGTTACTGAGATGAGGTACTGAACAAGTTACTGAGATGAGGGACTGAACAAGTTACTGAGATGAGGTACTGAACAAGTTACTGAGATGAGGGACTGAACAAGTTACTGAGATGAGGTACTGAACAAGTTACTGAGATGAGGGACTGAACAAGTTACTGAGATGAGGTACTGAACAAGTTACTGAGATGAGGGACTGAACAAGTTACTGAGATGAGGGACTGAACAAGTTACTGAGATGAGGTACTGAACAAGTTACTGAGATGAGGGACTGAACAATTTACTGAGATGAGGTACTGAACAAGTTACTGAGATGAGGGACTGAACAAGTTACTGAGATGAGGTACTGAACAAGTTACTGAGCTTTAAGACATGTCACCTACACCTCACCAATGGAAATAAATACACTAACCCCAACGGAAATAAGTTACTTTGTCTGGCTTTTTTTTTGTTAAACTATGTCTGATAATTTTACGTATGAGTACCTGTACCGAAATAAACTTACTAAATACTCCATGACTCACTATATCGTAATGACACAATTGCAAACAAACCATACCACGGGTGGGGTTAGAACCCTCGATAAGAGAGTCACACAACTCCCTACCCTCGCGTTAGCCACTGGACCAGATAGCTACCGTAAGGTTCATGCAACTAGGTATATTTCTACACCATAGATAAGATAAGATAAGATTTCGTTCGGATTTTTAACCCCGGAGGGTTAGCCACCCAGGATAACCCAAGAAAGTCAGTGCGTCATCGAGGACTGTCTAACTTATTTCCATTGGGGTCCTTAATCTTGTCCCCCAGGATGCGACCCACACCAGTCGACTAACACCCAGGTACCTATTTGCTGCTAGGTGAACAGGACAATAGGTGTAAGGAAACGTGTCGGAATTTCCACCCGCCGGGAATCGAACCCGGGCCCTCCGTGTGTGAAGCGGGAGCTTTAGCCACCAGACCACCGGTTAGCATATGCTTACCTTCCTAACATTCACAACACACCTGCTACACCTCGATGCGTATGGTGAGTTACTCTCAGTGTGTTACACACAGCCAGAATATTATACTTTCAGAATACATATAAAATAACTATGTGTAGCCACCAGGCCTGTGGCCTGCCCGTGACCTGGTGGCTAAAGCTCTTGTTTTTACAAGGTGAGTGTCCGGGTTCAATTCCCGGAGAAAGCTAAAACATTGGGCGTGTTTCCTTGTACCGGTTGTCCATATTCACCCATCAGTATAAAATGGGTACCTGGGTGTTAGTCGACTGGTGTGGGTCGCATCCCGGGACAAAATTTACCTAATCTGCCCGGGTTTCTTTACAGTAATATGTCTCTGATGTCAGCTAGATCAGTATACCTTGTACATGTACTTGTAGAAATAGATATTATTATTATTATTATTATTATTATTATTTATTATTATTATTATTATATTCCGTCCCCAAACACTTAAAAATATATATTGAGCTACGCTGTTAAAGTAAATGTAGTGAAAATAATAAGTATACATACTAAAAATTTGCTTAATAATAACTTTAACAACTGACGTCAGATATCTGGATTAAAATATAAAAGTTACCTTTACAAATAAAATTAGTTTTCTATTGCTAGTAGTTGCAATTAGTTTTTTTTCTATGGGTAAACTCTAACAAAAATAGATAATAAAGGCAGCTAATGCTGAGAACAATTTAAATTATATATTATCCTCTTACATAATTTGAAACACTTAAAATTACCTTATGTAATAAATTATGCAGAATTTACTCTAGATAAGTCAATAAAGCAAACTGTTTTTATACACACACACACACAAACCTACTAGAGTTTTATGACAAGGTGACAGAAGTAAGACAAGAGAGAGAGGGGTGGATCGACTGCGTATTTTTGGACTGCAAGAAGGCCTTCGACACAGTTCCTCACAAGAGGTTACTGCAAAAGCTAGAGGACCAGGCACACATAACAGGAAAGGCACTGCAATGGATCAGAGAATATTTGACAGGGGGGCAACAACGAGTCATGGTACGCGACGAGGTGTCAGAGTGGGCGCCTGTGACAAGCGGGGTTCCACAGGGGTCAGTCCTAGGACCTGAGCTGTTCTTGGTATACGTGAACGACATAACGGAAGGGATAGACTCAGAAGTGTCCTTGTTTGCAGATGATGTGAAGTTAATGAGAAGAATCAAATCGGACGAGGATCAGGCAGGACTACAAAGAGACCTGGACAGGCTACAAGCCTGGTCCAGCAACTGGCTCCTTGAATTTAACCCTGCCAAATGCAAAGTCATGAAGATTGGGGAAGGGCAAAGAAGACCGCACACACAATATAGTTTAGATGGCCAAAGACTGCAAACCTCACTCAAGGAAAAAGATCTGGGGGTGAGTATAACACCGAACATATCTCCTGAGGCGCACATCAATCAGATAACTGCTGCAGCATACGGGCGCCTGGCAAACCTACGGATAGCGTTCCGATACCTCAGTAAGGATTCGTTTAAGACTCTGTATACCATCTACATCAGGCCCATACTGGAGTATGCAGCACCAGTTTGGAATCCACACCTAGTCAAGCACGTCAAGAAATTAGAGAAAGTGCAAAGGTTTGCAACAAGACTAGTCCCAGAGCTACGGGGATTGTCCTATGAAGAAAGGTTGAGGGAAATCGGCCTGAGGACACTGGAGGCCAGGAGGGTCAGGGGAGACATGATAACGACATATAAAATACTGCGCGGAATAGACGAGGTGGACAAAGACGGGATGTTCCAGAGATGGGACACAGACACAAGAGGTCACAATTGGAAGTTGAAGACTCAGATGAATCAAAGGGATGTTAGGAAGTATTTCTTCAGTCACAGAGTAGTCAGGCCATGGAATAGCCTAGAAGGTGATGTGGTAGAGGCAGTAACCATACATAGTTTTAAGGCGAGGTATGATAGAGCTCATGGGGCAGGGAGAGAGAGGACCTAGTAGCAATCAGCGAAGAGGCAGGGCCAGGAGCTGTGAATCGACCCCTGCAACCACAAATAGGTGAGTACAAATATGTGAGTACACACACACACACACACACACACACACACACACACACACACACACACACACACACACACACACACACACACACACACACACACACACACACGTAGTCCTGAGTTTTGATTACATAGTAGAGTTACAGGTGGAGAGGGTAACAGGAGTCGAATGGGAAAAGCCAAACTATAAAAGGGTGGACTACACAGGTATGAGGAACTTCCTGCGGGAGGCACAGTGGGACAGAGAAATGGTAAGAAAGACAGTAAATGAAATGTTGGAATATTTAGCAACAAAATGCAAGGAGGCAGAGGAAAGATTTGTTCCCAAGGGAAGCAGAAATAATGGAAAGACCAAAGCGAGTTCTTGGTTTACCCGAAGGTGTAGGGAGCCAAAAACTAACTGCATTAGAGAATGGAAGAGGTATAGAAGGCAAAGGACCCAGGAAAACGAAGAGATTAGTCGAACAGCCAGAAACGAATATGCACAGATAACGAGGGAGGCCCAGCGACAGTACGAAAATGACATACAATCGAAAGTCATGTCTGACCCGAAACTGCTGTTTAGCCACATCAGGAGAAAGACGACAGTCAAAGACCAGGTGATCAGGCTGAGGAAAGAAGGTGGGGAACTCAAAAGAAACGATCAAGAGGTATGTGAGGAGCTCAGCATGAGATTTAAGGAAGTATTCACAGTGGAGACAGGAAGGACTCTGGGAAGACAGGACAGAGGGGGACACCAACAGGGAATAGACCAACAGGTGCTGGACGATATGCACACAACTGAGGAAGAGGTGAAGAAGCTGCTAAGTGACCTTGATACCTCAAAGGCAATGGAACCGGACATCTCCCCGTGGGTCCTCAGAGAGGGAGCAGATTTACTGTGTGTGCCATTAACCACAATCTTCAGCACATCCCTTGAAACTGGGCAACTATCTGAGGTATGGAAGACCGCAAATGTAGTTCCCATTTTTAAAAAAGGAGACAGAAGAGAGGCACTAAATTACTGACCAGTGTCACTGACCTGTATAGTATGCAAAGTCATGGAGAAGATTAACAGGAGGAGAGTGGTAGAGCACCTGGAACGGAACAAGATTATAAACGATAACCAGCAGGGATTCATGGAAGGCAAATCCTGTGTCATAAACTTTCTGGAGTTCTATGACAAAGTTACACAAGTGCGACACGAGAGAGAGGGGTGGGTTGAGTGCATTTTCTTGGACTGCAAGAAGGCCTTCGACACACTTCCTCACAAGACACTAGTGCAGAAACTAGAGGATCAGGCATGTATAACAGGAAGGGCACTGCAATGGATCAGAGAATACCTGACAGGGAGGCAACAATGAGTCATGGTACAGGATGAGGTATCACAGTGGGCACCTGTGACGACTGGGGTCCCACAGGGGTCGGTCCTAGTCTCAGTAGTAGTACCAGTTCCTAGTAACCAGTTACCAGTAACCAGTGTACCAGTAGATGACTCACTACCAACCGTCTCTGCGTGAATCACTGACTGTATTCATATTGCTGCTGACCATAGCAGGATTTCAAACACCCCCTCACCCATAGGCACTGTGAGTCAGTCAAGATAGGGAGCAGAGAGAGGCAGGTCGGCTGTTGGTGCCTTCCCATACTTTCTGTTATATTATACGTACTACCAGCCTACGTGAGTATTTTTACCCATCCACGTATCGAAAACCCACATGACAAATGGTGGCACCGGTGTGGGCGTGGATTTAAGGGTATTTCAGACGTTAGAAGACTGTGGGTTGCCGGCAGGTCAGAGGTGAACCGTCTCAGCCACCACCCTGTGTACTCCAGCCTGCAAGCCTGTTGCAGCCGTTTTTCAAGCTTCCTGGCTTAGTTCGTGTGCTAATTGCTTCAATCCCCGAGGGGTTGACCCGGATTTTGCAATTAAGCCAGTCAATAAGCCAGACAGTGGAAGTGAACGCTAGTCAGCCTGCCTCAGTCTTCCATCCAGCCTGTCTCCTGTCATCCACCTGCTCCTTCATGCTGTGTGCATCGTTAAACGTCTTCCAGTCAGCCATTCTCTTGGGTTAAGCCAGTCAGCCAGCCCAGCTTCCTAACCCAGCTGAGAGAGAGAAGTAAGCCATGCAAGTTCCTCTGAAGTATTGTCTCATATATCGCCAGTTGGATGATGCTAAGAGTGGTCTTCACCATTCCTGTGGTATAGAGAGACTTATCAAGCCACCTTCGTGGGTAGTGAGTGGAATGCGCGCCAGTGAGCGCCAGCGAGAGTCACACTCCCTTCACCCACCCACCACACACTCTTCACTCACCTACCTGTGGCTGTTTGCACCCTTGTACCGGGTCCTAGTACTTTTGGCTCACATAATTGGTCAAGAGATTGTAGCTGAGTGCCAACGATAAAGCCAGTTATGTGAGTTCACCTAGAAAGCGCATTTCTTCCGACAACAGTGTGAGTGTAGGAGGCGTCATCACAGCACAGGACAACCTTACCCTCATCACTAGTCATCCCGTCTTCTACTCCAGACTTCAGTGATAATTTTCTGTTTAGAGACATTTTCCTGCATTTAAAGGCATTTGCGTGTGTGAGACATTTACAATTTCTTGTGTACTCTAAGCCTTGTGTTTTCAGTGTAGACTCAGTGTTTCTTTGACTCATTATTTTTGCAATATATTTCAGTGTTATCGCTCATCTCATATATTTTTTTTATCTGTGTTTTATTTTATGCTACTCTATGTCTTTAGTAAGTATTATTGTGTAGTGTACCAGTCAGTCACTCCATATGAAGTAATTCATTCATTTCTTTTTTGTATTCTTTCAGCGTTGTATTCTCCAGTATTTGTCGTATACCAAATTATCCATTTATTTCTATGTGTACCTTTGTTCGTACACCAGCAGTGGCTCATTCTCTGATCTTTTCGCAGACTTGTGTACCATTATTTTTGCCAGCAATTTTTGTCGTATCAGTCACAGCAAGATTTTGTTTTAAGAATATACTAAAAAAAAAAATGAATAAGTGTTGTGTGCCCTGCCACTTGTAAGTGTTATGTGCCCCACCACTTGTAAGTGCTGTGTGCCCCGCCACTTGTAAGTGTTGTGTGCCCCGCCACTTGTAAGTGTTACACTTCCAGTTTTGTTTCTTGTTTTATTTTTATTCATATTTTTCATATTTCTTTGAACAAATTCACTCTTAGTGTAATTTCAATTTCTTTTTTAACGTAAAGTGTTTTCTTTACTCTGAGTAAATTGTTTTGTCTAATTTACAATTAAGAGTTAAAGTGTTCAATCAGTTTTTCTTCATATTTTTATTTTATTATTTAACCAACATTTTCCCAGTGTAACTTTTATTACTGCAGTGATTATTTCTACACCTTATTTTGTTGCACTTGTTCTGCAGTGAATTATTTTCTTTTATTGATATTTTTATACATTATTATTCTCAGTTCATTATTGTTTGAGTCCTGTTTTTCATTTTATTATTTTTCCTCATGTTGTCTTTGCATTATATTTTAATTTTGTTTATGCATTCTTAGAAAATATTTAAATTTTCCAGTTATCTCTCGTTGCATACAATTTAGTGATTTTATTTTATACTTTTTACATTGATTTACAATTTTATTAGTTAATTTCTTTATTAGCAAGAGTACAGACAGCTCATTTTGCATTTAATTCAGTCTCCAGTAATATTTTTACTTGTAAATTTCAATGTAATTTTTTTATCTTGTCCAGCAGTCCTTTACATTGAGTTGTTCTTCCTCTTGCAGTGTATCTTAGATATTTTTTTTATTACTTCTGCAGAATTAGTTGCATCTCTTTTATTTTAATTTTAACATTTTGTATCATTTTTTATTGTTCATTATTTTTGCCTTATTTGTTCTTGTGCAACTTCTTTGCCATTATGTCTCACATACCTTCAAGTGATACTTTAGTGAATGTCGACACTCAGACCTCTCAGGCTACTGCTGCTCCTGTCATCAGTCCTCACAGTTCCTTATCGACTGACAGACCGACCCAGACACTGAGATACTATAGTTTTACTCGTGATTCCCTTGATGCGTTACCTTTATTCAATGGCCACGTACATAGTCTTGAAGCATGGTTTACTGCCATTCGTTCTCGTGTTAATGCTCTAGTTGAAGGTCCTCCTTCTGAGGAAAGTTTTATCAGACTTGCGAAAGAAGCTCTTCATCGGTCCCCTGCTGCTGTTCACGTTGTTGATCTCCTTGATATGCGAGACTTCAGGAATCTTACTAAGTGGTCACAATATGAGGAACTGATTCGTTCTTTCCTCGTACCAGTAAAAACAGCTGATCCATATGTCGTTCTTAGGGAACTAGTGAATGCTACACCCATGACTAATGAATCGTTGAGTGCATTTGCTGTTAGATTAGACAAACTTTTATCATCATTTATCAATGCTGTCCAGTCCTCAGCTTTTGTCCCTGACGAGGATAAACCACCCATAGCATCGTTTGCTAAAATAGCAGCTTTTGGAGCAATCAAAGAACTAATGCCGCCTGCTTCCGTGTGTGCTTATGAGGCTAATCCTCCAACTGTGACGATGGAATCACTTACAGCCCTAAATCATGTATGTTCCTTGTGCCCCCAGGGTACTTTTCCATGTATCAAAAGTAATTTCACACCTATGTCTCAGTCTGCACCACCTCTTGTTTGCGCCACAGCGACAAATCGTGGTCGTCAACCATCTCAGCGATCACCAAGGACCAGTGTACAGAGTCATTATAAACCTCGTAGTATTCATAGTACATTCAGTAACCATAGTCAGCGGACTTGTTATAACTGTGGTTTCCGTGGCCATATTGCAATTAATTGTCCTGATAGTTACCCTAAGAGGCGTCGTACTGATGATGAGTACCAGTCAGATCTTTCCTACTGTACTTATCATAGAATACATGGACATGACACATCTGAGTGCAATGCTCTCTACAACCTTCAGTACTCTAGGTCATTCCGTGGCCGTTCCAACCGCAGAACCCGTAGAGGAAACAGACGTCGTGGTTCTCAAACTAACCAGAACCAGGCTCATTCTTCCAATTCGGGGAAATTCGAGCGCCTAAGTCAAACCGTCCCATGGTGACAGTAGGTGATAATGAGTACACCATCCCCGTTCACAATTCCTTTGAAGCCTTAAGCAGTCTCGAGAATGACAATCCTGCTGATGATGTTGCTTCACATGTCTCTGACGTAGCTGATTTTGGGGATGAAGTGGAACAAATCTTTGCTGATGACAATCCACCTTTTTGTTTGCACATAACTTCCAATGCAACCATAGGCCCTATAGTGCAAGCATCTGTTCATAATGCGCCCATTCATTTGTTCATGGACTCTGGTGCGCAAGTTAAGATAAGATAAGATAAGATAAGATTTCGTTCGGATTTTTAACCCCGGAGGGTTAGCCACCCAGGATAACCCAAGAAAGTCAGTGCGTCATCGAGGACTGTCTAACTTATTTCCATTGGGGTCCTTAATCTTGTCCCCCAGGATGCGACCCACACCAGTCGACTAACACCCAGGTACCTATTTGCTGCTAGGTGAACAGGACAACAGATGTAAGGAAACGTGTCGAAATGTTTCCACCCGCCGGGAATCGAACCCGGGCCCTCCGTGTGTGAAGCGGGAGCTTTAGCCACCAGGCCTAGTTTGTTTAGGGATAAGCAGTTACGACATGTCCTTCTCGTAGAACCGACTCATGTGTCCTCCCTTAGTGGAGTAGCTGGTTCTCACCTGCGTGTCCGAGGTCGGACTACCCTCACCTTTTCTATCCAAGGTAGAGACTTCACTGCTTCCTTCCTTGTTGTCGACCAGATTACTTTCCCTGGTGACCTTCTACTGGGATTTGCTTCCATGCGAGACTTACGCATTGTGCTCGACCCTTATCGATGGCATGCCCAAATTGATGACTTGATCGTACCATTTTGGGGTTACCAGCTTGGATCCGAGATCTGCCATACTGCCGCAGAGTATGACATTCGAATTAAGTCCTTACAGGCCAGTGCATTTTCCAGTAGCGTACCCAAGCGGTCAGGCACTGATGATCCTGTCACTCCTGTCTGTGTTCCTGCAATTTCAGACTTGCAAGATAGTGTCCAGTTACCTCAAGTGTCCGAGGACGCTCTGACTACCTTGAGTGCTGAGCCTATCCCTGCAATGTCTGCTAGTTCAAGTAGTAGTTTCTCCACAGGGGACGCCTTGTCGGAAAACAATTACTTGCAACTAGATGTTGATGTCACATGCCGTCTGCAGAAAGACGTTTCTGTCGCAGCTAGTGCCCTCACTAGAGTGTCTGTTGTTGTTCCTAGTGTTCCAGATGGTGATAACGTCCTAGTTGACAGTGATTACTGCAAAGTAAAAGGTCTATTTGTTGAACCATCCTTACATGTTGTAAGAGATAGTAAGATCCATTTCTTCCTAGCTAACACTTCTGGTCACAGTGTTCGTCTCAGAGCAAATACCAATCTTGTTGACCTTGTTCACTATCCTTACCCTGTTCAGGTAGAGGATGAGTTGTCACCTGACCAGTGGGTCGGTGCTATTTCTACCGGGGAGACCTCATCCACTTCACCGGATCAATCTGTTTCACCAGTTGAGGAGAAAGACTTAGCTCCCACTGACTTCCCAGATGAAGTCAAGCGTTTGTTGACTCTGTTGAACAAACGTCGTAATGCATTGCCTTACCAGGTGAGAAGATGGGTATAACGAACTTATTATCCCATCGTATTCCACTTGAACCTGGTACTAGACCTATCTATATACCTGCGTACAGAATGCCTCATTCACAAGTTGCTGTCGCAGAAGAATTGATCAATCAAATGCTCGATGATAGAGTTATTGCACCTAGCAATTCACCTTGGAATGCGCCCTTGATCCTAGTACCTAAGAAGCATGATACTTGGCGCCCAGTGATTGACTTTAGGAAGTTAAATGCGAAAACTATCCCAGATCGCTTCCCACTTTCTGTACTGGGTGATCTTTTACGTAACATCGGAGATAACAAAGTCTTTTCAACCCTGGACTTGTTACAAGGGTTTTGGCAAGTCCCTCTTCACGAGGACAGCCAAGAGCTAACTGCATTCTCCACTCCTACAGGTCATTATCACTTCCTCTGTATGGCGTTTGGATTACGATCCTCCCCTATCACGTTCTCAAGGCTCATGACTAATATCTTTAGAGGTCTCATAGGTAATGCACTTATGGTGTACTTAGATGACGTAATCGTCATGTCTAAAGACGTGGATACACACTTGAAAAGACTTGATGTAGTACTTGGTAAGCTTGAAGAAGCCAATTTAAAGATCAAACTGTCTAAATGTCAATTTTTCAGATCAGAAATTAAGTTTCTTGGTCACATAGTCACTCCTAGAGGGGTTACGACTGACCAAAGTAAAGTAACTGCAGTACTAAATTTTCCAACACCCAAAACTGCTGATGCCATAAGATCCTTTGTGGGCTTAGCAGGTTTTTATAGATCTTTCATTGCCAATTTTTCTTCCATAGCTGCTCCTCTAACTGAGTTGCTTAAGAAAGATGCTCCTTTTGTTTGGACCTTCCATCAAGAAAGAGCATTCCAAACTCTAAAAGAAAAGCTAACATCTGCTCCAATTTTGAAATTTCCAGATTTTTTTAAGCCCTTCTATCTGACAACTGATGCTAGTTCTATTGGCATAGGTGCCATACTAGCTCAGAAGACTGATGGCAAGTACAACGCAGTTGCATTTGCTAGCCGAGTCCTTACGAAGGCTGAACGTAATTATACAGTAACTGAGCAAGAAGCTTTAGCAATAGTATGGTCTTTAAAGCACTTCCGAGACATTATTTATCAGTACTCTGTTCATGTCCTGACAGACCATGCTCCACTGATACCTTTATTCCAGAACAAACAACCTACTGGAAGGTTAGCCAGATGGACCTTGACTATCCAAGAGTTCAATCCGACCTTTGAACACTTACCTGGCAAGTCAAATGTAGTCGCAGATGCCTTATCGCGACATGTTAGTATAGTAACTGCAGACCCTCCATTTAGTGCTGAAGATGTAAAGAATGCTCAACGAACAGATCCCATGTGGTCTGGTGTGATTCGATTCCTGCTCCAGGAAGATCTTATTCCGACTGTGAAGCCACCAGCACCCATCAGTGACTTTGTCATGAACCAAGAATTACTGTATCGAACAGCCGAGTTGGGTACTCCTAGCAGAAGAGTATACCAGTTAGTAATTCCACAGTCACTAGTGAATGTAGCCTTACAGCTAGTTCACGATGTACCAGGTGTTGCACACCCTGGTATGGATCGTTCAGTAAAACAAGCCAGATTGAAATACTTTTGGCCTCATATGGCAACTGATATTTCTGAGTATGTTAAGAAATGTAGTGTCTGCATGCAACATAAAGGTAATGCTAATGGTCCTAATCCAATCCAAGTGTATCCAACCACTAGCAAACCTTGGGAAAGAGTTGCGCTAGATATGTTAACTAATTTCCAATGTTCCCTCCAAGGCAACAAATATCTGTGTGTTATGGTAGACCATTTCACCAGATATTGTGAGTTAGTTCCTATTGCAGATAAGACTGCCGAGACAGTAGCTAAAGCGTTTAAAGAACGCATTATCTGTAGGCATACCACCCCTAAGTCCCTAGTAACAGATAATGGAGGTGAATTCTGTAATGAGATTCTTGAAAATTTGTGCACCTTGTACAAGATCTCTAAATCCACCATTGTTCCTCATCATCCTGCCAGCAATGGGTTAGCGGAACGTACCAATAAGAAAGTACTTGATGTCTTGAGAGCCACTATCAATCCCAACAGTGAAACTTGGGATGAAGTTATACCTGATGTGCAGTGTGCTATAAATTCTGCTTACAATGTTTCTATAGGTGACACTCCACATTATGCATTGTATGGTGTAGATAAACGTTTGCCTTATGAGTTGCTATATTCTAATCCGAAACCAAATTACAACCCTGATGATTTCATAGCAACTCGTACCAGCTTAGCTCAGAGTGTTTTTAGAAGAATCCGTGAAACACTTCATAAATCAACAGCAGAATTTACAAGAGTCACAAACACTCGAGCAAAGCCATCCAAAATCAAAGTAGGTTCGAGAGTTATGCTGACTAACTTTAACAAAACGCCTGCAATGCCTAAGCTTGATCAAAAGTTTGTTGGTCCTTATCGAGTAGTTGAACATATCACTGGTAATAAGTATAAGGTTAGAGAAATTAGTACTGGTCAGTATAAAGAATCACATTTAGATCATATGAAGTTAGTATGTGATGATAATGATGTTCCAACCCAGACTAATGTGACAGACTCTGACAATCCTCCTGATCCTGTACTCTCTTCCTCTGATACTCAGTCAGACGATCAACCTGAATGTCGTTATTCCCTATGTACACGACAGGTATTGAGAAATCCTCAAGTATCATTTGTAACTACCAATTCAGATTTGCCTCAAATACAGCATGAGTTAGCCAGTGCAACAGAGTTTGATCCTCCCAGAGATGACACCCATTCTGCATATGTTAATCTCACCCTAGCAGAGTTGGGGTTAAATGTAAATAACCTGTATAGATGAATAATTACAGTATCAACTTATCAGTATTCAAGAATTTTTTTTGTGTGTTCACGTTCTCTCCGAATTCTGAGAGTTAACAGTCTAGATTTGAGTGCACCGAATCTGCCTTTCTGTTAAACACTTCTTTCTTTGTATATATTCCTTCCTCAGAATCCGTAGATCACATGAATACAGATCGATCGATCAAATTTTTTTTATCACTTCTATTGTGTAATCTCAACGTTGAGTTTCATTCGATGAGTTGTGCTATATTATACCTTGTATTGCATTACAGTTTTATTACAGTTTCAATTATGTAAGCTTCCATTCCAATATTCTACTTACGTATGTTGCAATGTTCAATTGTTGTGTACTTTGACATTGTATAGAATCAGCCCAAGCCGTACACCTGCCATCTCTAGTTTGTATTAGTTGTATGTCGGGACGACATGCGTTAGCGTCACCGAGCTCTCAGTAGTAGTACCAGTTCCTAGTAACCAGTTACCAGTAACCAGTGTACCAGTAGATGACTCACTACCAACCGTCTCTGCGTGAATCACTGACTGTATTCATATTGCTGCTGACCATAGCAGGATTTCAAACACCCCCTCACCCATAGGCACTGTGAGTCAGTCAAGATAGGGAGCAGAGAGAGGCAGGTCGGCTGTTGGTGCCTTCCCATACTTTCTGTTATATTATACGTACTACCAGCCTACGTGAGTATTTTTACCCATCCACGTATCGAAAACCCACATGACATTAGGACCAGTGCTATTTCTGGTATATGTGAATGACATGATGCAAGGGATAGACTCAGAGGTGTCCCTGTTCAAAGATGATGTGAAGTTAATGAGGAGAATTAAATCAGATGAGGACCAGGCAGGACTTCAAAGAGACCTGGACAGGCTGGACATGTGGTCCAGCAACTGGCTTCTTGAATTCAACCATGCCAAGTGCAAAGTTATGAAGATCGGAGAAGGGCAGACAGAGTATAGACTAGGTGGCCAAGGACTGCAAACCTCGTTCAAGGAGAAAGATCTTGGGGTGACTATAACACCGAGCATGTCTCCGGAGGCACGCATCAACCAGATAGCTGCTGCAGCATATGGGCGCCTGGCAAACCTGAGAATAGCGTTCCGATACCTTAGTAAGGAATCGTTCAAAACACTGTACACTGTGTACATCAGGCCCATACTGGAGTATGCTGCTCCAGTTTGGAACCCACACCTGGTCAAACACGTCAAGAAATTAGAGAAAGTGCAAAGGTTTGCAACAAGGCTAGTTCCGGAGCTCAGGGGTATGTCCTACAAAGAAAGGTTGAGGGAAATCGGACTGACGACATTGGAGGACAGGCGGGTCAGGGGAGACATGATAACGACATACAAAATACTGCGTGGAATAGATAAGGTAGACAGAGACAAGTTGTTCCAGAGAGGGGACACAGAAACAAGGAGTCACAATTGGAAGCTGAAGACTCAGACGAGTCATAGGGATGTTAGGAAGTATTTCTTCAGTCATAGAGTCGTCAGGAAGTGGAACAGCGGCTCTGGAAGCCGAGAGAGGACCTAGTAGCGATCAGTGAAGAGGCGGAGCCAGGAGCTGTGTCTCGACCCATGCAACCACAATTAGGTGAGTACAATTAGGTGAGTACACACACACACACACACACACACACACACAACAGGAGGAGGCTGAAATTAATCCTTGAGATACCACTGCCATGAGTGTCCTCGGATCACGAGAAAAACATGTAGCCTAGCTGCATGCGTGATTCTTGTAGGATCGCTAACTCAGAGGTAAGGTGATGCGTACATTGTGCTGTCTCTGGAGGCGGTACATGGTTCGTAGGGTCGAATCCTGGCCTGCCGCAGTTTGGTAAATGACACACACACACACACACACACACACACACACACACACACACACACACACACACACACACACACAAACACACACACACACACACACACACAGTGTAGTGGGTCACAAGCGCCAGGCTCCGAGAATCTTAGTGCTTTTAGGGCGTGTTTAGCAGCTAGAAGCAACCAGTGTTAGTGACAACGTCAATGAACAACCCTACAAGTGATAACCAATGTATTAGCAAAAACAAATAAAGTAAAGGCGAGAGAAAGCCTGAAATTATACAACAAAATTTCAAAGTGCCAGTTCGTTGAGGCCTAGTTGGCACCTGTTGCCACCACCTCTGCTTATATATATTTATGTATATGTATGTATATATATATATGTATATATCCCCTTTCTGGCTAGCTTGTTCACACTGTGTGCTACATCACATTTTGTCGTTAGCCACCCTCTCTTAATTCTATTTGTGCTCCTGTGCTCCGGGTTATCTTGTGTTTTCACGGTGGCTCTTACGTGCTAGAACTTTAATTGGTGTCATCAATCCTATACGATACATCCCTCTAGCGCCTGGAACCAATCTTGGGCGGAAAACATTATATACTGAGTCAAAAAAGGAGAATTAGTGTGCACTACCTAGCAGAGTTTACTGCCAGAGGGGAATCATAGGCCTGTGTCCCGGGTGAAAAAAAAAAAAAAAAAAAAAAAAATAATAATATTTGAACTTTTCGTGTCAGAGGAAAGAAAGTCCCCCTGATAACATTGAGTATACATAGTGTATAGTGTATACTACAGTGGCTCCCTAGTATATTGATGATAAAGGCTAAAGTGTCATTTGAAAACAGGTGAATTTGTAAATGAAGTGATAAGCCTATAGAGGCAGGTGCCAGAAGTCGCCAGAAACTTACCACAGGTCAGCTGTTTTAATTATCTTCCTGGCCTGCTAGTGTACTCGCATATAATCTAGTGATACCAGTGAATAGCATAATACAGTGTTGTAGTAGCAACTAACCAGTATTATAATGGTACTTAGTGGAGTGGAGTGACTTTCATTAGTTTCTTTTTCTTGAATTACCAGACGTTACTGTGAATTTCATATAACCTGTAGTTACCAGCGGTCGCAATATACACAACGAGAAGAAATTATTACTACAGGAAAAGCGTCCTTCCTCCAAAATTTGCACCAGTCAACTATAGTGATAATATAGCATTTATTGTGGTGGAGACGGAAAAAAAAAAATAGAAAAGCTAGATACAGCGATTGATAAACAAGGGTGGAGGTCGACCGTTCGTCATTGTAGGAGTGCCAGCAGTCACCGATTTCTTCAACACGCAAGTTATACTTTTGTATCAGTCAAATCACATATTACTCGGGTAGATAATTTCCAGTAGAGCCTTCATGTGCTAGCTCAAATCACCGACCAGTATGTTTAAATAAGTGACCCACTGATCAGATCAGATCGACTGGTCCGAACCCTTGACTGGTCCAAACCCTTGACTGGTCCGAACCCGGGACTGGTTTCAAACGGTTTCGTTGGACAATAAAGCAGACTGTAAACGGATGGGGTTGTAGGCGCCCTTATAAACACAAACATTAAAAATCAGGAACGTGACGGTAAGCTGTCCAATATACAAAAACAGTTAGAAACAGAAATACAAATAGCTAGAGCTTCATTTAAGGAGGTTATTAATAGAATATTCAAGAGGTTGCTAGTAGAATTGCAGTAAATCAACCATTCAAATCATTATGAAGCTGTGTGTAGTCTGTGGTCAGTCAAACAAACGGGCTTCCACATGGATAAATTGTCATTTTTGTGGAAATTGGTGTCACGCCCCTTGTGCAGATATCCCAGAACTAGCTACAAGCAGTATTAAAACAGAGAAGTGTTTTTGGGTATGCCCAAATGAGGAAAATCTGTGGACTAAAATCACAAGGGTATTAAAAGAGGTCAACATCAAAGCTGCTTTCATAGAAAACCTGGAAGCTTTCTACAACAGATGGGAACATAAAAAGTCTGGGCTGAATGGTACTGCCCTTGATACTGGCCATGTAGTCACAAACTGTAAGGCTGGAGGTGATGTCCTGGTAGTCAGTAAATGTGGGGCTGATAGTGCTGTCCTGGGAGACAGTAATGGTGAAACGGGAGGTGCTGTCCTGGGAGACAGAAATGGTGAAGCTGGAGGTGCTGTCCTGGGAGACAGAAATGGTGAAGCTGGAGATACTGTCCTGGGAGACAGTAATGGTGAAGCTGGAGATACTGTCCTGGGAGACAGTAATGGTGAAGCTGGAGGTGCTGTCCTGGGAGACAGTAATGGTGAAGCTGGAGAATTTGTCCAGGTAGTCGGGAATTATACGCAGGAAGGAATACATATAAATGACCTCATAGGGGACAGGAGCCATAGTAGGGAAACAAGTGTAGTCAAAGATAAGATAAAACCAATATTGCAAACTAGAAATACCGCAGGAAATAGCAAACAAGAGGACTCCAATAGCAATACTGAGGATAAATTACCAAAAACAACTGGTGGGAGCTCCATTGTTGGTGCTAGGGATGATAGAAGTAAGACAGGGAAACATGCACCAACAGGGAATACAGTCACAGAAACCCAAGGCAAGCGGAAACCAAGCCTGTGCACATACTATGCACTTGGTATCTGCTGGCATGGGAAATCTGGAAAAACAGATGGGACATGCAACTATGACCACCCTAGAAAATGCCATGCCCATATGACAACAGGAAAATGCAAACTCCCTTCCTGTAAGCTTTTTCACCCTGAAATGTGTACCTCTTCAGTACAGGAAAGACTGTGCTATAACTTAAATTGCCAGGCATACCATCTAAAGGGGACAAAAAGATACAAAACATCCAGGCCATGGGAAAACCTGGGTAGCCACAGCCACTCAAGAGGGAGAGGTTTTTTAGTGCCAGGAAGGAAAAAAAACTGGCAGGAAATGGCAGAAATCGTACACCAAATCCAGTCATTCCTGGAGTGGAACCACAGTCGATGGCCTCCACTCCAAACCAACAGATACAGATACTAATGCCGAAAAAAAAATCCCCCCCAGTACCAACAATACCACCAGTCCGATAACATTCTTCTTTGCAAATATACAGGGTCTAAAGCCAGCAACAAACAACAAAATACCTTTCATCCGTGGACTGCTTGCAGAGGCAAAGGCAATGTTCGCGGCTTTCACTGAGACCCACATAAAGGATCACTTGGACAATGAAATATGGATCCCAGGTTACAACCTATACAGATGTGACAGAGTGAACAGGCAAAAGGGGGGGGGGGGTTGGCCTGTACATTGCAGAGTCACTTGTTTGCACAGAACTGCTTAATGCCTCAAATGATGTAGTGGAAGTTTTAGCAGTAAAGGTCGAGAACCAAAACCTAGTCATTGTGGTAGTCTACAAGCCTCCGGATGCAACATCCCAGCAATTCCAGGAACAGCTGTTAAAAATTGACCACTGTCTGGAAAATCTTCCAGCTCCTGCACCCAACATCTTGCTCCTGGGGGATTTCAACTTAAGGCACCTAAAATGGAGGAATATAGCAAATAATATTGTTGCAGTAATAACACCAGGAGGCAGCTCTGATGAAAACTCACACTCACACGAGCTTTTAAATCTCTGCACAAAATTCAATTTAAACCAGCAAATAATAGAGCCTACTAGACTGGAGAATACACTAGACCTCATCTTCACTAACAATGATGATCTGATAAGAAATGTCACCATATCAAAAACAATATACTCAGATCACAACATAATTGAGGTTCAGACATGTATGCGTGGAGCCCCAGACCGACAAAATGAGACTAGTCACGAGGGAGCATTCACCAAATTCAACTTCAATAACAAAAACATAAAGTGGGACCAAGTAAACCAAGTCCTAACCGATATAAGCTGGGAAGATACACTAAGCAACACAGACCCCAACTTATGCCTAGAACAGATTAACTCGGTGGCACTCGATGTATGCACAAGGCTTATTCCTCTAAGAAAAAGGAGGAGTAGATGTAAAATAGAAAGAGACAGGCGCTCCCTTTACAGGCGACGGAAAAGAATAACAGAGCGGCTAAAAGAGGTCAATATATCTGAAATGCGTAGGGAGACACTGGTCAGAGAAATAGCAAGCATCGAACTTAAGCTAAAAGAATCCTTTAGGAGTCAGGAATCGCGGGAAGAACTAAAAGCCATAAATGAAATCGAAAGAAACCCAAAGTATTTCTTCTCCTATGCCAAATCAAAATCGAGAACAACGTCCAGTATTGGGCCCCTACTTAAACAAGATGGGTCCTACACAGATGACAGCAAGGAAATGAGTGAGCTACTCAAGTCCCAATATGACTCAGTTTTTAGCAAGCCGCTAACCAGACTGAGAGTCGAAGATCAAAATGAATTTTTTATGAGAGAGCCACAAAATTTGATTAACACAAGCCTATCCGATGTTATCCTGACGCCAAATGACTTCGAACAGGCGATAAATGACATGCCCATGCACTCTGCCCCAGGGCCAGACTCATGGAACTCTGTGTTCATCAAGAACTGCAAGAAGCCCCTATCACGAGCCTTTTCCATCCTATGGAGAGGGAGCATGGACACGGGGGTCGTCCCTCAGTTACTAAAAACAACAGACATAGCCCCACTCCACAAAGGGGGCAGTAAAGCAATAGCAAAG